>NW_026940089.1:0-9716 GCF_032062105.1 Saccostrea cuccullata
CAAGCGCAGTTGTACCCCATTCAAAAACACATGAAAAATTGATCAGCCACTTGAAACATCAAGCCGCATGAGACATCTCGGCTAGCTTTGACGTCACACGACGTAACAGAGCTCGTCGGAGCTTACAGAGACAGTCGAGCGTCTGGCCGAAACTAAAGACCTATTGTAATAGCTTTGGTCGAAAAACATTGCAGAGTTATTTTTTGTTGCTTTGAAAGATTTCTACAAACTGAAAGCCTTTTATGCTTTACGTTATTATTTATTTATTTAATTTATTTATTCGGGCAAAGGACATTGGGTATTAAAGGAATTCTGGGAATGTTTCACATAAAAATTTGCCTGACTTATGTATTTATTTCATTCCGAATTTCCTCTGTTCTTACACGTTAGTCTATTGAGCTCGCTGCGCTCGCTATTACTCAAATTCATTCCTTCAAAAATTGCTGTGAGAATAATTTTCCTTCAAAATATTATGAATAGCCAATCATTTTTTCAGGAGAAAAATAATGGCCTGCGAGCAGGAGACTTCTATTTGACCAAACATTCCAATCTGTCTGAGGTCCATGTTGTGTTTCACCTGGTGGCAGACGATGGGAAAAAGGCCTCAGAGAGTGTGAAGTCATCGGACATTTCTTCTCGTCATCCTGTTATACTCAGTATCAGGAACATCATCAAGCTCTGCTTCCGTTACGACATCAACACCCTGACCATACCTCTTCTTCTTTCAAAATGAGTTACTAGGCCTAGTCCCTATACTAAAATTTCTTATTCCCTCTCAACCAAATGAACGGGAGAGAGTAATGTGCTTGTTTGTCATTTGTATGAAATGGAAGAGACATAATATGCATCAGGAGCAACTTTAAATGATGCTTTGATTTATAGAAGTGCTTTTTGGGAGAGATGCTCTGTTATGCAGTGCCCTTATTAGATATTTGGATCTTCTGATTGAACATTTCATGATTTGATTGAGATGTCTTATGTTTTACTGTTGTAGGAGATGACCATTCCCTGGTGTCAGAAGAGAGTGGAGCTCATGTTCAAGTGTGTCAAGGGCTTCATGATGGAGATGGCAGCTTATGGTGGATACAAGTCTCCTAACATTCAGTTCCTTGTCCCTCCAGTATGTTATCTTTCAGAATAAGATTTTGACCAAGTGTGATGAAATGAATGTATTTTACACAATATGGAACTTGATTATAAGCAAGTTTTTAAAACATTAAAGTCCAATACTTTTGTTTTATGTATGGTGTTTTTGATCAGAATTATACTAACTTTGTAATAGGAAATGGACAGAGAGATATAACTCATAAAATATTTATGAAAATAATGTATTTTAGGTATTATGAAACCTCATTTTAAGTATGGACTGTTAATAATTATTTATAGGATAATAAATTTGTAAAAGGAAATAGACAAAGAGGGATAACCTCTCCCTAGAAAAAATTCTTCTCAATACACACTGTCAAATGGAATGATTTTCATTCTGATGGAAGTTTGGATAAAATTTACTGCCTGTTTGCTGAAACTCTAGAGCCTTGATTTTTCACATTTAATAAAAATGAAAAATAAGACCCCTGTCTGCAAGTAATGTCTGCTTTAAGGTTAAAAAATGCTTCAATTACCCCCGTATGTTTTTAAAGCAGAAAGTCATAAAACAAATATCATTTATGTGCATAATTAAAAATAATGTTTTTAATATGTTTTGGCTGTATTCTGTTATGTAATTTTCATCTGTTTGTCAGGATTAATAACAATATTTTTTGTTTTGACAGGGGATATCTGAGGACATGTTTTCTGGAATCAGCTCCATGCTTCAGCAATCTATATTTAGACTGTCTAATCCTGTTGTGATAAAGTGAAGCAGACATTAGATAGCAGGCCATTATTGTCTCCAAATGACAGATTCTTGTGAAGATGGACCACAGATTGAATGTTGTCCGTCAGTCTGTTATGTGCCATTATTTATGAATTTGTGAAAGGCATGAAAAATACTGAGAAAAGGGCTTTGTGTGCAATATTAAATTACATGTACTGTAAATCACTTTTTATTGGCGAGAACTTTATTTTCGCGTAATTACGCGAGACGGTATGCTTGTGAAAATTTCATTCTCGCGTATCATAGAATTCTTTACGATTATATAGAGCAATGACCATAATTCGTGAAAATTTTGTCTCGCTAATAAAGAGTCAATGACTACTTAGCGAAAATAAGGTGTTGCGAAAATTAAGTGATCTACAGTAGTTAAACATGAAAATGTATAAAATATGAATGTAATAAAGAAGAAATATACATGTAGATATTTCAGTGTTTATTATGGCTCATCTTTGCTAGCCAAGAGTTTCTGATGCGCTAACTTTCCTCATAAGCCCTTGGCATGCGGTGTTAAAGAAGTTGAGATTCTTTTCTCAAGTTGTGATTGGAGTGGATCAACATTGATCAACCAATCAGGATTTTTTTTTAATGACGGTATCTGCGTTCAGGATATATTTTCACTCTTTACTCTCGAGAATGAAAAAAGCAAGTGAACAATGATCATAATCATGCTATTCTATGAATAGACATGGTGTCATCCAAATCTTAAGATATGTGCAAAATATGACTTAGAATCTATATTGAAGATGTAGATTTTCTCTTTAAATCACAAATGGAAAATCAATACTTTCTTGATTATTCTTTATAAATTTCATGATTTAAATACATTATTTATTTCTGATGATGATACAATTTGTGCGTATCTCTTCAAAATTTGAGACTGTATGACGAAAATGATCCCGTCTTTTCACGGCACTGCATGTCAAGGGTTTATGAGAAGAGTAGTGTATCAGAAACTCTTGGCTAGCGAAGAAGATAATGGTCACAATTTTAGCGGGCTATAATCAAAATGCCAAAATTAGCACCTCGCTAAAATTACCTGCTATACTGTACATTGTCATTACTAGTCAATTGCTCTACCAACTGAGTTATCCAGGCATTATGAGCATGGTCCAAACTATTCCTCCCTCCTTAAATTGTCTTGGTTCATAAAGACACCACCCATGACAAGTTTCTTTTTTTGTCCCAGACAGAACTTTCACCTTCAAATCAAGGGGTGGTTAACAGCATCAAATTATGTACCGGTACCAGAAAAGGAGAAAATATACATGTATGTCTGGACCAGGAATTGAATTTGGGTGTTGGGACCCCTACATCACTAGTCAGGTAATATGCTGTGCAAGTCAATATCCAAAGCCTAACCCTTGCATTATGAATGACCTCAGTAGTTGTACCAAGCAGATGAATGATCTTTGAATTTGACGTCTTATACCATTCCACCATGATAGTATTATTTTGCTGTATTTTGTCATGCAATCTCATTTCCCATTCTGTCCAAACAATAAGGTTGAAGTGAAAACTGACAGCTATCTAAATAAGTAAAGATGTGCATCCTTCATTCTTTATACTTGTACTGAAACTTTCTACAGGTCTGTGCAATCATAAAATAGAGCACATCTTTGTTGAGAAAGTTGGAATTTCCCGTCAGCAACACAGTGGTATTCAATACATACCACAGATAAACAAAAATCTCTGTACAAAACATTAATACTGTGAATCTTTCTTTAAATTCACAAGAACTTTATTTTGGTGTAATTATAACGAATGGCTATATGTCCCCCCATGCTTAGACAGTCATGTATTGTAAGCAAAGAATGCAAATTTATACAGTAGTGCCTATATTGGGGTACATAATGCCTTTTCAATTCTCTAGTTATCTAGTCTTGGGAATAGAACATTGATCCCATTACATTTGTCCAATTCTACTTGCATAGTTAATACCATTGTTGTTGTTATGACATTGCCACAATCTGAATACATTACTGGTTATATCAAATCATATGTTTTTTAAGAAGTGATATTTCACTTGTATTTCTCAGTCTATGCCCTCTCCACCAGACAGTTTTTTTCTTTTCAATATTAAACAAAAGACAATTATACAGTCAAATAAATTTTGTGTTGTTTTTTTATTTGTTAACCTACATTTCAAAATTTTCAAATTATTATAAACATGTACAAAACATTAGTACATGAGCATTTATGACAAACATACTGGTACTTTTAAATATTATTCCTGTCTAAACAGCACCGAATTTTCAATATCATTCAGACTGACTCTTTTATCAATCACCATCAAAAGACACACATGCACACAGTCACACACACATATCGAATCCCGCATGAGTTGTTTGATTTTCAGGGGAAAAAATAATGATCTCTCCCTCTTCTAAATATTTCATGATTTCAAAAATGGAAGAATATTGTATTTATTAAACTTGTGGTAAAAATTAAAACTTAAATCTTGACAAAGAAAAAAAAAACATCATATACAAGATTAAAGTGGACAAAAAATAAATAACTGGAATGAATCAATAATTAAAAAAGAATAAGAAATGCCAACTGTCTAACAAGCTCTGTTTTTTTGTTGATCTTTGACTAGTTACAGTGTTATCAAGTGCACAGCTGCCTCAATACTAATGCAACAACCTCAATGATCCAGAGTTGGAAAAAAATAAAACAATGCCCATCTCCCGATTTTAACATGGCTCACAAGGCACTTCTAAGCAGTTTTCCAACAATTTAATAATTAAAGCACTTATTACAGCTGAAGTGCCTTGGCCAATAAAACAATTTTTTTATCATTCAAGTATATCAACATGGTCATTATTTTTTGTAACTAATTTAAAGAAGATGAAAAGGCTGAGGACATGGAATACAGATTTTTCTCTCACTGAGATCCTGTTGGTACGGAGTATAAACAAAGAGTCTCTTTACAATTCATCCTTAGCATCCTTTCCTTCTTCTTCCTCTTCTTCCTCCTCCTCCTCTTCAGGCTAAAAATAGATTGTTTACATATTATGAAATACCTATATACCTACTGACATTATTGTACATATTACCTAAACAAAACTTAATGAAAGATTGAATCTACTGTTCTATTACAGCTTAGAGATTTTCAGCAATTCTGGATATTGAAAAATGTCTTTTCTTTACCTGCTATATACATTTAAGTTTACACAAGTAATAATGTACAATACCAAAATGCAATAAAAACTCAAATTTGCATAAAAAAATAGTAGTTGAAAAAAAATCTTATTCATGACAAAGATTTAATTAATGGGGTGTTGGTTTACAGCTTTGGCTATGCATTGAAACCAAGCTTATCCAAGATGAAGACCAACTACTGGTCTCAATTTATGCCTTAGTTTTGCAATGAAAACCGAGCCTATCAGGATGAAAACTAAACTAATGTTATGTTGTACATACCTCCTCAGGCTCACCAGCTCCTTCCTTTCCACCACTCTCTACAAATTTGGTGAGGGCTTCAAGAGTTCTTTCTCCATTGTAATCTACTATGTCTTGGCTGCCTTTAGGGAAGAATTTAAGGGTAGGGAAGCTCTGAACTTTGACCTGCTCTACTTCATTGGCTGTGGAATCCATTTTGGCAATAACAAGGTCATCCTTGTCCTTGAATTTCTCTGCAAGCTCGTCCCAGATGGGGGCTAACTGTTTACAATGGCCGCACCATGGGGCATCTGCAAACAATATCATGAACTCTTGAATCAAGTAAAATAGTTCACAACTGAAGGAAAATCTCACACAAACTATGTGAAAGTTGTGTTTTTTAAATTTGACAGAAGTTGGAAAAGTATATTTTGAACAGACTTAACATTTTCTTGCTAGACCAGCTCTATGGATTTAAAATTATATTTATAGCGAATCTTAATTTTTCCATTTTCAAGTTTATACGAACAGCTAGTTCTCTGGTTTAAGTTTTTAATCTCTAGTTTTGCTTCAATTATTGTACTTTCATTCAAAAGTATTAAAAATGAGAAATATTTACTTACAAAATTCTACAAATACATCTTTCTTTTCATCTAAAGCGACATCTACAAAATTTTTTCCTACTAAAACTTTAACTGGTTTAGAATCCCAGTCACTTGGCACTTCTTCACTCATAAGATGTGGCTGCAAAACATTATTGACAATATTTCAAAATTGTTCTTTCTGAAATTGTAAAATAAATAATTATGCCCATTTACAAATTCTTCCCTATTGTTTTTAAAAACATGTAGTTTATGATTTCTCAAAGTATCTCAACAAAATAAATATCTTACAAATGAGCATTTTAACAGTTTGATGTGTTGAAATTATTTCTAGAACACCTAAACTTTGGTTGTAAGTTAATACCTTGAGTTTTCCATCTTTAAAGCCCTGGACAAATGTTCTGATGGCCTCTGTGGACAGATCGTCAGACTCTGGCTTGTATTTGGTCATGTCCTCTCCGAGGGTGATCAGACGAACAGCTGGGCATTCCTCTGCCTTCAGTCCAAAGAATTCCAGGATACGGGCATTGTCCTCATCACTGGTATCGAGGTAGATAAACAGGACCTGCAACATGAAACAATAAAGTAAAATTCTGTCAAACCATTGGCAACAAGGAGGTAGTTATTTTCCATCATTAGTTCACGAGAGAAGATACTTTCAATGTAAAGCATATTGCCCTCCTAAAATTTACATTACTCAAAAGCCATACGATAAATTTATAGCTAATTGGTATAGATACATAGGACAAGAAATGAGATTTAATCTATCTGTGGCAATTTGCTAAGTATAGGAGGATTTTTATACAACAAGTTGTTTTTTTTATCCCAAGCCTTGGGAGATTCTTTTTATCCCATGCTTTATCCATTAATGTTTACACAGTTATTATATAGACGTCTACATTTTATTTCATCACTCTAATGCAAAACCCATTGTGACATCACAAGTGTAGGATTTCCAAAAAATATCTAAAGAGTTATATCCATGAGATTAAGGGGTAAACATGGGATAATATATTACAATCAGCTGTAAAATACCTCATCAGTTTAAATAAACATGTTCTGAATACCTACCTCTCCCTTGAAGTCTTTGGCAGCCTCTTTGAAGTCACTAAGTTTTGTGTCAAAATCTTTCTCAGTCTTCTTAATGAACAGCAGAATGTGATTCTTAATTTCTCCTCCAAAGATTTTCTGGGCACTCTGTTACAATAAAATCCAATTTTAATCAAAACATCCCATGCCTAGTATGCAAGTCAATTTGATAGTTTCCAAATTTAAATTGAAATTCCTTACAAAAGAAAACATGTTTTAGAGTTAAATACCTCTTGTGTGAATTCAACAACAATGGGCAATCTGTTGCCCATCACAAATTTGGTAACGGCGTCAGCTGATACAGCTCCCTCAAAGTTGTTACGACCCTCATCAAACTGGAAAAGATAAATATCCATCAAGACTCAATATTCAGATGTTGATCCCCTCAAAACAGAAGACATGACATGGTTTACATCCACATTTATCTAAAATCTACAGTATCCATACAAAGTGTATAATTTTTATAGGTGTTTCCATTAAAACTTCCAAGGTTCTGATTGCTTAACACAACATTTCAATATCTTACCTTCTTGAAGAGAACAATGCCATCAGATTCAACTTCATACTCTTTAAAAACATCAGCACTTGAGGTAATACCAAATGGAATGTCGTCAATGCCGGCAGCTGCCTCCTCGTAGGCTTTGGCATCAGCTGAGGTGACATCCTATTGAATATCAAACATAAACAGATGCAATGGCCTCAGAGTTAATACTGCTGTTACAGATATATATCCTGTTGGGTATTGTTATACAGAATTGGATGATGTTCTGAAGATGCACAGAAGCAATTAAAATGAGGGTAAATTTTTGTATGACATCCTGGATCCTAAGTGCCACCCACTTAATACTATGTAACACCAACTTCCTGCTTAACTTATATGATTCCTCTTATTTAACATTTCATGATCTTGACTCCTTCATGTTTTTGTTTTCTTCAGTCTCTATGGATTTTTGAATTTTGAATCTAAAATGATGTTTACCTTGAAAAATCCTATTACAACAACTTCGTCCTTTTCGATGAACTTCTTGGCAGCATCGACAGAGTCGAGAGTTGTGCATGGTGGGCCTGTCTTCTTCTTCAACCAGTTGACAATATCAGCTGCCTGTCTGCCACCTACAAATGTTTACCAAAAAATCAGATTTTACATTTGACATGACATCTACTCATTCATTTTCCATAATTTAACGGCAATCTAAATTCATCAACTTGATCATTTATTTTGTTTCCACTACCTTATTGCACCTTTTTTTAATTCATTGAAAAAAAATGTCATAATTTACTTCTACTCAGGTGCATTTTAGAATTTTTTTTTCAAAAAAAAAAAAAAATTTTTTACCTCCATATTCGACAGGCTTGCCGTCCCTAAAGAACTTGATGGTTGGGTAGCCACGGACCTCAAACTTTTCGGCCAGAGATTGGTGTTCGGTGGCATCAACTTTGCCGAGCTTGATTTCGGATTTCTCATCAGCTAGAGACTGGGCAGCCTTCTCATATTCTGGAGCAAGTGCTTTACAATGTCCACACCATGGGGCATCTATATAAAAATGTATTTAATAGTAAAATAATATTTTTTTTCTGAACATGAACATGATCAAACTATCACATTCTTAATCATAATAACAAACCTCTGTTTGTTGGAAATATTTTATGGACCAGTTTTTGTCTAAATTTTCACTCTCATATATACTTCGAAATAAGTTGGAAAAGTGTTTTGTGTAAAACTTAATCAAGTTCTTAATAAGTATGAATAACAAAATCTGAAGTTGATGTTAACTTTTGTCATCTAATTATTAATTAGCAAAATTTAAGATCTTTGTTCATTAATTGTCGTGTTTTATGAATCCTAATATGCCACGTCAATACTACATTTGATGAAATGCAAATGAAGATGTATCTGATTGAGAAATTTCATGCCTGACTTCCTAATCCTTTTACTCCTTTGACCTACTTTAACATGCTTTATTGCACATAGTCACCACGTCAGCTTGGACAAAAATAAAAGGAAACACAAATAGTTTTACAAAAAGAAACAAGAAGCATGACTTGTAGAACCATGTCTTTGCTCTTGTTCGACATATTAAGTTGGGAACCAATGATTAATGACTAAGTGGAATAATAACTTAATTACATGATGTCATAACCTGGCCCATAACACAATATCAAAGACACAGTAAACAATATGTTTACCATGACATAATGTTTACCCCCAGGTAATGTTTTAAACAATACATGCATGATTTTCCACTTTTCAAGATTACTTCAACTCATTATATATTATTATACAAAAAATGTGTACATTATTCATTTTGATGATAAGTTCAATTCAGAAATCAATAGGCCTATACATGAGAGATGTAAGTAACTTGATTATTAAAAATGTGAAAAACAGAAATAAATGCACTCCTTAGACCTAGCAAGGCATATATTTTCTCTAGAGGTAATAGATCTTTTCTTGACCTCAATCTTTTTGATCATGTTGATCACACAAGTGAGATCGCTGATGCATGACACATGGTTATAGGTCAAGAAACCAGAGGTCTGGATTTGAACAATATGGTACATGACCACTTTAAAATATCTCATTTAATTCTGTATGAAGATACCTGTTTGGTTACATATTTGTTTATTCATATATAAAACATATATTCTTGAGAAAATACAATGAAATATCCGAATAACATTTACGAAATTCTTGAAATATCGTGCATACATGTACATGTAACTGTCAAATGACATGCAGACGACAAAATGTGGTATACATGCGAAAT
>NW_026940090.1:0-97464 GCF_032062105.1 Saccostrea cuccullata
ATGGAGATGCAATCGTATGCCGGTGAAGAGCCATTTGGCAGTGAGGGTTGTTCATCGGTCAATGCCTACCGTGACATGGGACCTACAGGGTTCTCCATCATTTGAAATGTAACTGTGTTGCAGAGTTAACGCGAAGAACTAAAAGTTCGCGGTTTTTTCGCGATCAAATTCGCAACTAAATCACTATTTATGAAAATTACAAAAGAGTTCATGCACACACTTATTTGATAAACGCTAATTAGTTACACAAATGGTATGGTTGTACATATTGATAAAAGTAAAAACACGTTCTGAAAAGCAGAGGAAATTTTGACCGGTACAGTCGTACGTACTACTTAATATTGTTGAAAGTAAATTTGCCGTGATTATTTATTTATTAGTTTTCTTGATCGAGTTATCACATTACGAAAAAAAAGAAACTTCAGAACAGTAAAATATTTTATGAGTTCCTAGAACATGTTCAAAATTTTAAGCAATATATTTACATCGATTAAATGACTTCGATACGATGTTATGCCTGACTTAACAGTACTAAAATAATTCTAGAGCCGTGGCTCTATAGAAAAGACATATTTAAATATTTTTAAAAAAAATAATACAATGTATTTTATTGCAACTACCAATTAACCCTTACATGGAAGTGTGAAAACAAATTATTTGTCTTTGTTCCATCATGCGTAAAGTCCGATGAGGGTCTAGAAGATAATTGATAATGCAAGGTGAAGCCCTAGTGTTTAAGTGCTCTTTTATAATTGAAAGGTGATATAATTGTTTAATTAAAGTCTCAGTTAGGGAGGATTTGTATGTTTAGATTTTCTAATTATCACAGATCTTACTGTGTTGGCACAATTTTTACTGTGTTGCGTGCATAAAATTTGAATCGTTACTGTGTCGGAGAAAATTTTACTGTGTCGGGAGCAACACAGTAAAACGGCTCATGGAGAACCCTGGACCTACTTTTTTAAGGTCATATTCGTATAAGTCCTGTGACTTTTACTTCTCTTGCCTTTGAGAGATCGATAAATACAGCAGCAATATATTTGTTATTATCAATGCAGTCTTCGATGATTTTCAGTATTACATCCATAACCTAGCTATAATACTGATAGATAGGGATAGATTATATTTTAAAGAAATTCAACAGCTGTGTATTTATTGCACTCTCAAAAGGCTTTGAAATTGCTGGTACATGTATAATACTTACAGGTATGTGTTTACCCAACTGACTTTTATTTCTATTGAAGTGGTACAACTTGTGCCTCTGAAATTATTCTTTTTTTTTGGAAATTCCCATTGTTTAATGATTTATTAATGAGCATAAAAATTGTTTTGCTATGATTGGGTTTGACAGTTTAAGTGATTTAACAGAAACACCAATCTTTTCCAGTTGCTTTTTAAACTCCAACTTTATTAGTTTGCTGTTCATCAAAGGCAGAATGTATAGGTTAAAATAGGAGGGTCGTTCAATAAGTAATGCAATACACAGTATATAATAATAAATGGTGAGGTATTTGATTTTATTTTTTCATATTTGAAAAGTTCTATTTAAGATCCATTTAACACAGAAAACCCCGCGAATTTTCATAGTGTCTTCGCAAAGAAATTCATTTTTAAAGTAAGAATGGTCGCTACACTGAGCTGAAAAATGTTTATTAATGATCTCCGCCAAGAAGATGAAAATAAGTGCGTATTTGAAAACTGCGCTTTTTACATAAATCGCCGCAAACCTTAGATCTAAGGTAAAATTTTTAAAGGTGGAGAAAAATAATCTTTAGGGCTGTATACTTTTCAGAAGGATTCAATAATTAACAATAAAAAAGAGGTTCAAATAGAACATAAATATGGTCAATTAAATTTGTGGGGACATCACAAAATATCGACTTTATGTGCCACATGTAATTTGAAAATGCTATATCTACAAGGAAAGACATTGTTAAAAAAAACTTAACATTAAATCTTCACAGCATTTTGTAGAATTCGGACAAAGGAACAATATATAACAATGTTTCAATCAGATAGGTGCCCTATTTTCTTTCAAATGTCAAAGAGAGAACATTCGTTAAATGTGCACACGGTTTACTTAAAAACAAATTTTTAAACACAGTTGAAGAATTGATAAACTTGCATAATGTATGACGAAACATTGGTGCTCTTATTATAGTCGTAAAATATGATTAGTGATAAAAAATGAGGAATCAAAGAAAATGGTGTCATTTAAGGTGGGACATAATAGATACGCAAATTTTTCAATTTTCCTGAAACTTTAATATTTTGTTCTAGGATACAAAATCTCTCTCTATGTATAATATGAAAGAAATTCAACCGCACATTTTTTGCCCACATAGTCTGAAATAAGGCCTATCAGACCCCTGTAAGAAGACTGTGAAATCAGACATTAGACTTGAGAATGAGCCTAATTTTAGAATTTTCAATTAATCTATTGCAAATTTGTGTAATACTTTTAATAAAAATTACCTTTTTGTTTCTCTAAGTTAGTCAGTAAACTTGATACAAGAAAATTTGAGTAAAATATTAAGTAAAAATAGAACATACTTAGCATAGGAATTAAAAATTTTCATGTAAATATCCGACAATTTAAATTTTTCTTAAGAAAAAATGTATTATTAATTTTTACAAAAAATCAACAGAATGATTAAAATGGGTCCTAGAATAAAATGTGTAAAAATAAAAAAAAATTAAACCGTTGGTTTCAGAAATCTTTGCGATCAAAAAAATTTCAATGGCTAAAACTAAAAGATTCAGTAGATGACGTCCCAATATTTGACCTTTGACCTCTTGATATGATCTTGACCTTAGTAGTACTTAAAGAATGGAGAGTCCTTATATATTTGTCCAAATATCATTCCTCTACTAGGAACGGAACAAAAGTTACACTGCATTTTATAACAGACTGTCATATGCTTATTTATTACATTTAATTAGTATAAAAACATTCCAAAATGTAAGCCCCAAGTGACCAATATATAGGATTCTCTGATTTTTTCACAAAATATGACGCAAACATACCAAAACTTATTATTTTTCTTACAGGGATTATTCATTGTTGTCAATATAGAAATATTCTTCTTCTTTTCTCCGGTACTTTTTAAGAAATGTGTTTAAATAGAATCTACGGGTGTTTTGTAGATTCTTCAAATCGCATGAAGGAATGTTGAACAATTTTTTTTGCAAAGGAAATCCAAAATTCATGGTATTTTTCCTGTGCTTTACAACGCAGCTGGATGTACTCATAGACAAAAAATAAAATTGTGAAGTAAACAGGACTTTTCAATGACCCATATTAGTTTAATCGCAGCAACTGTGAGATCTTTTCGTCCCAAAAACACATGAAAACAACCAAAGGAATATTTTACAATGTCAGATATGCCATTTCTCAGTGTCTTTGGGGTATATCTAAAGATAAGTATGCTGAGGATTTCTATTCATAAATTTAAAGACTTAAGACACATGTAACTTGTAACAGGGAATGCCTTTAGGGATTAAAACTATCAAGAATATGTATTACGTACTTTTCTTACTTTTAGATGACATGTTGCATTATTTATTGAACGACCCTAGTACCATTTTGTTTTCAATATATACATTTTCAGAAATTGCTTTAATGCCTGAATGATTTTGATCTACGCTAAGGCTCTCTATTCCTATGCTTTTAGCAACAATCACAAAATAGTTCTTAAAAGATTCTGTCTAATATTTCTGTTTGTTTATAATTTCTTCATTCTTACTGAGTACATGAATAACATTACTTTCAAAATTACTTCCGTTATTTGTCAGAAATAAATTAATAGTTGGTCAGAAATCCCAAGAAAACTCTGTGTAGATTGAGTGAATGACAGAATGAATGAGTTCATTTTCATCTGGAGATGTACAAATATCGCCCTTATAAGTCATATACAAGTACGCGCATGTGTGTCATTTTAATATTTAAGGTACATATATCTTACTTTGTTATCATTGACAGCTGTTTTTTAATAAAAATGGAACTCGTAAATTTACTAACTGGTCATTGGTCACTTGGAAAATAATTTTGTTAAAACACATTCTGATTGTACTCACAAGTCATCTGAAGTTGACATCAAAAAGGCGCTTGAGTTTCTGATTGACAATATCTATGTGGTTTTTTGGAGACCTGGTCTTCCAACAATCTGTTGGAATTCCCATGGGTACAAATTCCGCTCTGTTATTTGCAGACCTTTTTTTTGTATTTAAGGAATGAAGCTTATTTCAACTTATGCTATCCGATATAACATAACTTGGGGCAGTTAACGCTTTATAAACCGCGAAGCGGTTAATAAGAAAGCGTAAACTGCCCCAAGTTTTGTTATATCGGATAACATAAGTTGAAATTAGCTTCATTCCTTATAATTTCATTTCAGAGTAGACAATGAGACAATATTTCCTCCGGAAAAGGGCTTTAAATTGAGAATTATTTTAAAAGTACGCAGCATTGTTAAGGCTTGAATAAGGGGGCGGGGCCTAATTTATACGGGAAAAGTATACTATGACGTCAGACAAAAATATGACATTTATGTAGTTCTCATTATACGTGTAAATAAAATAACTTGCAACGCTAAACAGTATTAGCATAATAAACAACATTATAACTTATCAATGCATTAAAAAAAGTTGCTAGTTAAATCCTATGTAGCTTGTTGTAGACAAAGCACTCGTCGCGATGAACTTGTAAACATGACGTCATACTGTTAAAAATGACGTACTTCATGTGCTGTGAGAGGCAAATTGAGAAATTGTTTATCAATAAAAAATGTGTTTTATTATTAAACGGAATATTATTTACAGATTTTAAATAGTCGATTAATACCAAGGTATAGCCTTTGTTTAGTGCGATTTTTAATTAACTACAACGAGAATGTATTTTATTAATTATGTCGTGTTTTATGTACAGCTTACGTATATTTTACATCGAGATACCTCATAAAATCGTACTTTCGCAAGGGCATACACTGCATAGATCTGAACCATTTTTTAAATATAGATAAAGGATATATTCCTTAACTTGAAAAGTGCTGCTGCTTTCTTTAAATCGAGGCCGTGATTTTATAAGTGTACAAAATATTTTGTAAAATTCTAACATATTTCGACATTGGCCTATTTACTTAAATATTTAAGTATTAAAACGCGAATTCTATTCAAAGCAGCAGCACTTTTCAGAAAGTACAAAGTACACTGAAACAATTAATAGCTTGAATTTTTAATTTAAATTAGGGTATGCCCTTGCGATATTGAAATTTGTTATTGACCTACATTCCGTGTACCTGCTGTGCGTTTATCACGTGACTGTCCATCGATGGGACCAAAATCTACACAGTACAGAGTATGTTATACTATGCTATTTCCATAAGTATTTAAGTTCTGTAATAATAGAATTGCTGAATAAAAATAAATTCAATTTTAAAAATTTCCTGTTTTTTGCACTTTTATTTTCCGTTGATTTCTCATAGTAAGCCTTAACAGGGCTGCGTAACGTCAAGCGGAGTAATACGTTTTTGACGTAACTCATTGTGACGTAGGCAAGTTATTTTATACAAAATATTATATGTTTCTCTGAATGATTCAGTCAATGAAATTGCTTGATACAAGTGAAATTAAATTATTTATATTTAGCAGAATTTTTGCAAAATCTTATGTGTTAAAAGAAGGTACACTTGCTGTGTTCTTCAACTCAACATTTTGATATATCGACGACGTTTTGTCGTTTAACAATCGAAATTTCCATTCATACGTCGATACGATATATCCTGGAGAGCTTGAGATAAAAGGTAACACAGATTCTGACACATCTGTTTCATACTTGGATATTTTAATTGAAAAAGACGTTCATGGTAATCTAACGACCGAACTCTATGAAAAAGGTGATGACTCTAACTTTTTTGTCGTCCATCCCTAACTTATGCAGCAATATACCTTCATCACCTGCATACGGAGTGTATATCGCATTTGATTCGATACGCATGAACATGCTCTACGGATGAACAATTTCTAAAACGAGGTAAATTATTGACATGCAAGTTGATGAAACAATGAAATCTGGAGTCTCGTTTAAAGTCTTCACTTCATAAGTTCTATGGTCGATACAATGACATTGTCATCAAATACAAATTACTAATTGTTATTCCATTATTTATGCATTGAATTGACGACGGATTTTTCCATTAAATCCCGAAAGACAATGAGCACACGGCGGGTGTGACTGGTCGGCAGGGGATGCTCACTCCGCGGGTATGTTAAGGAAGCATATAAGTTATTTCTCGGGAAATTTAGACTTTTTGAAGAAAATTTAGTTTAATAAATTACCAAAACCACTGATAAACGTAAACTGTTATTTACTATTGCATACAGATAAAAGAGTGTCTAACGCAAAGACGTGCATCACCGCCACGGTATCACGTGACTACTATTAATAGCAAAATTTCCCTTACTAAAAAGGCTTACAGAACAATACCCCGGAGTTTGATAATTTCTTAGAGTATGTAATTTAGCTGAAAAACATCTATTTTGTCTAAAAAGTGCTGCTAGAATCCTACTATCTTGTCCGTAAAATATTTATTCTACACATTCGCACGAAACCTTACCCTTTTTTTTTAGTTTTATACATATGAATCGAGATTTTTCGTACAACCATGCTTAACTCAGGATTTTAGCAGCACTTTCCAAGTTTATCAAAAAACAAACTTTCAATCTGTATAAATCGTATGTTTTGAAATATCCAGCTAATTGTTGTTCTGTTGCATTTTTTGGTCAAGAATGACGGACGATAGGCTGACCGGGATACGTAATATAGCTGACTGTCTTCGAAAGAGAATATAATCGATGAAAATAAATTAGGATACCTGTTAAATTAATTGAACGCAGTAACAAAGTTTTGAATGTTTGTGGGATGTTTGGATACTTTACGGGTACATGTGAGAGGCATAATTTATATTTATAATAAAAAGGAATGGTCCTCAATTAATTTTCAAGTTTCCTTAATTATAAGTATGAGGAAAATGTTACAAAGGTGAAATTAAATGTTCTGATTTTCATATTAACACTCTACAAAAATAAAAATAGAAAAAAGTAATGATTTAAACTAGAGATACAGTGTCCGATCAAAACATGAAGTAGAAGAAGCACAATTAAACTATTTAACAAAGATTCTCTATGTGAAAGTCTCATTAAATTTCATTTAACGGTAAATAAGGATTTGTGGAGAAGATAAGAGTAATACCAAATTAGACGATAGCTATACCGATTTTAATACAATATGTTCCTTTAGTTTGATGTTTGCGTCTTATATAGTTGAGTTATGATACATGAAATACGTAGCTCAGCATTGTGTATTTGCGTCGTTCTATTATGACGTCACAATGAAAAGCTTTTATTCTCGTAAATTAACAAATAACACTCTTCTAATTTGGTACTTGCGACCGTTAGTACTGATTAACATTAAATCAGCATTAACGGTCGCAAATACGAAATTAGAAGAGTGTTATTTCCAATTTTATGCAATCTAAGCATTTTGTTTTTTTTTTTACGTCTTATTTTGTTGAGTTTGGTTACATGAAATACGTCAAGGGGCATTGCAATTTTACGTTGCTCAATTATGACGTCACAATGAGAAGCTTTCACTCACGTAAACGCTCGTTTTACTGCTTCAACAAATCACATTAGCCAAACATATCGTATTCTACAAACAAATTGCATTAGAATATAATTAATCAGAGTAGTACTGCGATTAAAAGAAATGGTTTTCGGCACAACACTGATAATAGAGGTTTTTTTTCCCACTCCATTCTTGTTTAGAAAGATCATTTTTAGTTATTCATTATGATGATAAGGATTGTATTCGACTTTACCTACGGCTTGTTAAGAATTTCAAACAATACTGTTTTAAATAGCATTTCCTTCAGTAAAACGGGGGATTTAAAAAGCCTGTGATCTGCAATATCCATAACTACATATCCTAGTCCATATTCTGGTGTCGAGGAATAAAACCATTGGGCTTTCCCAGGTCTTTTTAAAAATACTTATTAAATGTTTCAAATAGTCAGATTGAAGTTTAGTGCGAAAGCGTATTATTAACATGTAAATACAGAAGTAATGAGTCATATGAGACGTAGTGTATTGAAGGTTTATTGTGTGATCAATGCCCATGACAAGGCTCACGTCTCTGTGTATTGTTGAAAAGTTCATATTTACATTATTACACTGTGGACTGGAAAATTCCCATCACTATCGACAATCAACGTTGTCATTACATCTGTAGGGAAAGGCTATCCCTACGCGGTTATTTTAAGGAAGCATATAAGTCATTTCTCGGGAAATTTCGACTTTTTAAAGAAAATTAAGTTTGATAACTTACCAAAACCGCTGATATAGGTAAACTGTTATTACCTTTTGCATACAGATAAAAGAGTATCTAACGCCAAGACGAGCACCACCGTCACGGCATCACGTGACTTCTATTTATAGCGAAATTTTCCTTAATAAAAAAGCTAACAGAACAACAATACCCCGGAGTTTTATAATTTCTTTTGAGTAAATAATACAGTTGAAAAACATCTATTTTACCTGAAAAGTGCTGCTAGAATCCCACTGTTCTTTCAATAAAATAATTATTCGACACAATGGCACGAAACCTTACCCTACGTTCTCAATTTTACACATATGAACCGAGATCTTTCGTAAAACCACACTTAACTCGGGATTCTAGCAGCTTTTTATAAGTTTGTCAGAAGGCAAACTTTCTATCTGTACAAATCTTATGGTTTGAAATATCCAGCTTATTATTGTTCTGTTGCATTATTTTTGTCACGAATGATAGAGGAAAGGCCGATCGGGATACGTATAGAGCTGACTGTCTTCAAAAGAGAATAAAATCGATGAAAATAAATTAGCATACCTGTTTAATTAACTGAACTCCATATGAATTTCACAGAATATTAACGATATTTCCTTTTAAACTCCATTTTACGTATCTTTGTACATGCTGTCTTAGCCAAATTCTCTTTACAAATCATAATCAATTCCCAATTTACTAGAAGGACACATATGACGTTATCGGTGATAGTTTTTAATCAAAATGATAAATAGGCCCTACAGTATAACAAAATAAAAAAAAGAATTATTCTTGTTAATGTATACATGTACAGGGATCACTCTGGATTTTAATGTTGATGGGCCATTGGCCCATCAACATTAAAATCCATGGGCCATACGCCGGGGGTATGGGGGCCGCGTTAGGCCCCCATTGGGGTCCAGGGGCAACGCCCCGGTAGGGGGTCCAGGGGGGCGAAGCCCCCCGGGTAAAATCGATTTTCCATGCTATTTTGTGATGAATTTCAAGTAAATATGATGGGTCTTTGAGGGTTTTAAAATGCCATTTCTGACACAACCAATTTAATTTTTTTTTTTAATAAAATAATATTATAAATATAAAATATATTTTTTTAAAATTTCATCTCAGTACTGAAAAATGTCATATTGGAGAGTTAATTCCTCGCCCCTTGGATTTTATCGATTTAGTTCTCGAAGGTTGTTGAAGAGCTAAATTATAAAGGATGCAAACTTACATGCACATTTCTCTATTGAATATACCTGGGGCAGTTGCAGATTAAATTTGGTTCAAATGGTAGGGACTGGTTTTGTATGCAAAGAACTAGGAGCAAAATAGGCAAAAAACTTAAATGAGAAAATTTTTATTTGTTTGCAAAACATTTTAGTCCCATCTGATCAAATTCCAACCACGGATGCAAAGTTAGCCACTTGGACTGGAAATGACGACCATCGTTGCCGTTGACATCAGGAGTCAACGTCTTGGACTGTTCTTCTTAATCAGAGACCTCTGCCGAGTCTGGGAATTAAAAAGTTTCCGTCGTTTTATTTGTAAAACAAACGAAAGCTTTCGTTGTTTTGGGTCAGTTGGGCCCAATACCGATCCTCGCTTTGGAGGCATTTCGGGCAAGTGTCTGGACACACAATGAGTAACTTGTACTTGTTTTGTTTCGAAATAAATAATCAAAGTTTTAAGAAATATTATTAGGACATATTACTTACTGGAGTATTACTTTCATATGTTTATTATTTAAATCATTACATAAAATTTTAATAAATATAATTGACTCAGTATTCGGTAAAAAATTTCTAGTAGCGTAATCTAAACGAAGGAAATATTCCATGTACAACTGCGATTTTAGTCTTGATCAACCAGACGCTCTGCTGGTAAAGAACATACGCGACTACAAAGAGTCTGATTGAACGAAGTAACAGTATGCTCAGATACGACATGAATACAATCAGTCAGCTTAAAAACGGTCCTAAAATGCACCAAGATAAGAGTTTTGACCCACAGTTTTGCATCTTATAGCGCCATATCTGTAAGACATGCGCCAGACTGACCCCTTTCTAATTTTTTAGTGCGCCATTTACAAATATTGAGCGCCAATGGCGCTAAGGCGCGGCCCAAAGTGATCCCTGCATGTATCTTCTCATTTTCTAGAGTTAAATTACATAAAATAGCACTGATCTAGTCAAGGTAGAATATTTTGTATGCTTCATTATTAGCCCTGCGTAGCCTTTTATATTCCAAAACTCCTCTCGTTGTCTACGGAAAGGTGTACTCAGTTGTTGGCCGTTAGTGTGGTGACAAATCTTTTTTATAATTATAACTTTTTTTGACAAAAAAATATCGGGTCATTAAAATGTTTGTAGAAAAACTGTGTTATTGTGTCCAAAAGTTTCACATGATTTCAGGCCTGATCTCAATGGAGGTTTCAGAGTTGTTTTTTTTAGAATCCGATATGGGCTGATTTAAGCATTTACCTTTTTTTTTACTAGATCACGGACCGGACTCCTTAGAGGACTCAATGAATATCTCGCAAATATTACTGATCTTTAGTATTCGCATATAATGATGAATTTACAATATTTTCGGCACTTATGCCTATTGAGCAGTGTGGATTTTTTTCACATTAGCAACTACTGTGATACAGGATCTCAGCTTATATTGTCAGATAAGAATGAAAGAACTTAACTTCTCTCAGTGGGTGTCGAACATGAGGATCATCTCCTTACTCCCCGACTCTAACAATTGTACCACGCAGGCGATGTAAGCTATAAAGAATAAAATATGTGTTGATCGATCTAAAAATAAAAATGTAAAATAAAAATAGGTAAAGCCAAGCAAAATAAAAAAGAGAAGACATGCGATGACATATTACTCTTTAAGAAACTAAAATAATTAGCGGGAATGGAATAATTAAGCGTCCTTACCAGCGAATTATACAAATGAAACCAGGTTCAATTAAACACTAATCGTTGAATACCTTATTATAGAAAACATCCAATAGAAATCATGCAATAGATAAAACGGTAAAGGATTGCATATCTTAAGCATTGTAAACACAACGTAGTAAAATTGCTTATTAGACCATAAATTGATTTGACATTACTGAAGGTACAGCGAAATATGATACATCAAGCAAGATTAAATCGGAAGAAACATTGAAAGTCAAAACAAACATATTTAAAAGTATCTGTTTTTTCTTTAAAATTCTTTAGCTTACATTACCTCCGAGTTAAAAAAAAGAATTACAACTATAATTAATACCTATACATCATGAGTACATAAAACTCAGATAATGCAGCTTGTACAATGTATTCAAAGATTTCCAAACTAAGAATTATTTCATATTTCTTAGTTCTGCAAAATATTTGAGATGTTTCAGATATTTATTACGCAAATTTAAACTCTTTAAAAAGAAAATAAAACATAGAAATTTATATTTGATAATGATCTTTTACAATGATAAATTATAGAAAAAACGTTAATACTTTTATTTCAAATAAATCTTTAGAACTTTTTCTACCGGTTACGTGGCCCGGTGTTGGTACAATAAATCTGCAATACACGAAGTCTCTTTTGATTCACTACTACATAATATATGTAAATCCACAATTAGCTCTTTATTCTGTCCCTTTGGAACTTTTAAATAGTCTTCTTAAAAAGGCCAAGGAGAGTACAATTTTTGATTCCTCGTCACCAGAATATAGACTCGGATCTATGTTTATGGAAAATGCATATCACAGGCTTTTTAAACACACACGTTTTACCGACGAAAATGAAGCTAAAACAATCCTTCTTTTCTTTAAACTTCAATATGCAATATGTAAGTAATATTCTTAATCACAAAAGGGTCTACAAGACTACACCTTGTATTTCCTATAAATATACATCGACCATTGCTTCCAAACTTTTCAGTTACAAAAAAAAATACATGACCATGATACCGAGTATCTGAAACGTAATCCTTCATCGTGTTCATGTTCTTCTTTGCCATACAACTATAGTTCTGCTGGACAAGTTATTACAGGTGACGTTAAAATAGGTAATAACGAGGACCTTAGATCACTTATCTTACAAGGTACTAAATATCGGGAACCCCGATCCTTCAACTGGCGTCGGAATTTCATTAATATTATGGTGGAAATTACGCCAGACGATGGACCAGAAATGAAAAAGAAGACGTTTACACTTTGTAAGAATGGATAAAATGTATTAGATCTATGTTAAACTCGCGTATTAGAAGACTGAGGGTCAAAATAAAAACCATCTATCCTTTTGTGTTCAATAAACCAGAAGTGAAAAAAGAATTATATAGATTACATGATCAGTACATACTGGTCCCTGCCGACAAAGCAGGTAACAACATTGTCTTCGTTTGTAGGGCTCATTATATAAACTGTACTCTTAAAAAACATGGATTTAGTTTCTACAATTGGTAGTCTTTTTAAAAAATCATATGTCAGTTTTGAATATTTCTAAATACCACTGAGCCAAAATAAATTTGAACTACCTTATATATATATTGGATTCCAAATTCCATAAGAATTCTTACAAAGATACATTGCCGGATCCAGTAAATGTTCAAACAAGCCTCTTTCGTTACTTCTCACTAAAATATTGACAGTAGTAAAGAAAAAACTTCAAGAGTTCTGTGCAACTATATATTCACGGAGTGATGTGATTCAGATGTGGATACCAAGACATTCCTAAGATCTTTTGGACAATTTAAAGTTGTTATCAAAGACATCAGTTTAAAAACTTATGACTGTATCCACGCTTTAGATATCATTAACAGCTGCTTTTTCAATAAAGTGGAACTCGTACATTTACTAACCTGGTCTTTGGTAATTTGCAAAATTATTTTTTTTTAAATATTTTGATTGCACACACAAGTACTCCGAAGTTGACATCAAGAAGATGCTTGAGTTTCTGATTGACAAACCTAATGTAGATATCTGCATGATCCGTATATGGAAATATATGGAATTCCACGTGATTAAAATGATTAATTTAGCATTTGTTTTGCTTGTTTTTCTTATTATCTCTCATATTTTCTAAAGATCATGTTAATCATTCAGGGTAGCAGGTATCCGTTATTAATAAAAAAGGAAGAAAATCAGCAGGTTTTGTAAGAAAATGATGAGTTATGGAAAGGACAGAAACAAATGTAGATAAAATAATCAATGGAAAGAAAAAAAATTATATCTAGTTTAAATGGACATAAGGTTAAAAAGAATTCTATCAGTAATAGGTTGGTGGCATCAGATAATGAAATACATCCCCAATGAGAATTTTGTAATTTTGAAGGGGGTGGCATACATTTTAGCCAATTTTCATGAACATTTCATTTCATTGATGTATATTCTCTTAAAAGGCAAAGATAGTCATTTGCATATCAGTTCTTATTATTAACATATTTTATAAATTGAATAAATGCCAAGGGCAGATAAATCATATAGTCAGACTGATAACAGTGCTCAATTGTAAGCAAAGTGCTGAATGAAAGAAAAGGGATCATTTTCAGACTATCCATGTGTTGTTCATCGTAAGAGGAGAATGTTCATTTATCTCCTCCTTCTTGAGAATGCATTACTGAAATACATTTTATTTTATTAAAACATACTGATAATTGCATGTAGTAGCTTATATTATAATTGATGTTAGATATGTATATTCTCATAAAAGTGAAAGATAGTAATTTGCTTATCATTTCTTATTAATGAAATACTAAATAATTTGATTAAATGCCAAGGACAGATAAATCATATTGTCAGACTGAATGCAGTGCTCAAGCAAAGTGCTTAAATAACTGCAGTTCTGAAGAACATTATTTTATAATAATCACTAAAAAGTTATAATCATGTTTAAATAGAATGTATTCAGAAAATTATTTTTAAAAGTATCTAAGAAATTGAAAAAAAAAATAACTGCAAAAAAATAACTGCAGATAAGCATGACTTTTGTTGTTCAAATAAACCACATTTAAAAAAAACTTCATTTTCCAGCATCATTTGAATACATAATTCCCCCCTCCTCTCTCTCCTATCTTTGCCTTTTAAGAGAATATACATCAATGAAATGAAATGTTCATGAAAATTGGCTAAAATGCAATACCTTTTTTATATGACAAACACCACCAAATGTTTTCCATAGACTTCCATACAAACATGATCCCCTATCACTCACACATATAATGAATTTTGGGCAAATGACATTTTTGCCGTAGAAAATTGAAATTTTGGAAAACAAAACATGCTAGAAAAAATATACCGTGCCATTGCACTTTTACTTTCAATTTACTTTTCTTTACAACTAGGTGCGTTTACCACGAAATCCATTTTTAGCAACTTTATTTCACTTGTCAAATACTATACTTAAATAAACCTTTTTTTCTTATTGACCAATCAAGCGCTAGGTGGCATTTTCTCCTCCGCACAACTTTTGGTGCATACAATGTCTGCACCCCTGTACTTGTTTAGGTAGGGGTTTTTTTCCATGTGTCTTTTCTATTTGCAAGAGGTGTAAGTGAAGAATATCGTGTGATTAGTAAGTATTTTATTGTTATAAATTTGATGTATTATTCACCGCTCTAAGTACGATAGTACACTAAGATTGAACATTTAATGTTGTTACTTTCGTTTTGGACAAAGAAATATGACCACGCTAAATATTACATAAACTCCATCATTAGCTTAAAACTTCAAAAAAATTTTACCGTGTAATATGAAACTGAGCAGGCTTAGGATATGGAAATAACGAACAATATTCAATCTCACTTTTGGTCTCGGCCTCAAATTAAACAAAGGAATATTTACTGAAAAGGTGAGACTGAGATCAAAAGTGATCTCCCATATGAAGTATGGAATTTTATATGTTGGCGACTACAGCAAAGTTCAAAACGATCAAATCAATAATTCTCCTTTTTTGTAGTATATATCTTACGGGTTTCAATTGCAAACATTAAATGATTAAGTACTTAATTTGCAATATTATTTAAATTGAAATAATATAACAAAGATGAGTCACACAATAGAATGTATTTATTTAACCTGTATACCATAACCTTTCAATAGATATATTAATATGAAGACTCTATTTTATATGTAAATCACTGTACTTGTACATAATTGCCAAAGATTATTATAAAACAAGCTCTCCTAACTGCAGTAATATAGTCCAAAACTTTTTAAATTAAAGTATAATTTTGGCCTTGTATCTGGAATTATTCCTTCTCTGTGTCAAAAAGCTAGTTATTATATGCGAGGGTTGTCCCAAAAGGTCGTAGACAATGTTTAAAATTTTTTAAACATGCAACCAATACTAACCAAATTTTTCATAGACATAACATATTCAATGCTCTTTAAAATTGTCAATTTTTAAATATATGTGTTTCATATTAATTAATTTTGAAGATTTATATGAAGGCCGGTAAGGCCTGTCGGCGCACGAACAAAATTCTGAATAATTTACGCATATAACTATTACATCTGCTTTTATATCTTTAGTACTATGCAATAGATTGAACTAAAAGGTAGGGTTTCGATAAGGCTATTTTTTGGCCCATGATAAATTTCAAATTAATTCCTTTAGTTATGTCTAGTAATGTTTCCTCTGTCATATTCTATAATTTATTTGCAAAACCAACCTATACTAGTCACGTGACCAGGGGGTATCTAAAGAGTCCCTCTAAAAGCATCTAAGAGGGTTACGAAGATTTATTACTTGTAGAAGACTATTCATTGTGAAAAACCAAAGAAAGATTAACCATATATCATCAGGGAACACAGAACAGGGCTGAAGTAACACAAAAAGTTAACTAATTTAATATTTTTTGGAAAAAGAACTTCTGTAATTGTAGCCTTAAAAATTCAATGGAAATTGTGTACGCTTTCTTATTAGACAAAAAAAGTTAATGAAAAGCAATCAGTTTAAAAATAAAACGTTAACAAAAGGTTTCAAAATTAAGATATTATATTTTGAGACAAATCATTTAAATTATAACTGTGCTTGCGACCCATACATACATGTATTCCTACAAGTATAAAGTAGAAAAAAGATCTCTATGCATTATAAGTAAGTATCGATTTAATAGTATTTCGTTTGGATGACACATAGGAAGTGTAAAAATTATAGATATTGGATGCAAGATCTGAGATGTGTCTTTTATCAAAATTCATTTTATATACATTAATTTGAATTCTTAAAATATATCCTTTGATTCCACGTCTGTACCCATTTTCGTGTGAAACTTATCTTATTTTTTAAAAAAAATGTTATTGTAATCTCATGTACATGTGCCCCTTTGAACTTGCACAAATGACCTTGGATCAAGGTGTAAAGTATTAATTCTTATGTTCCTCCGTAAAAAAGATATGAACAGGACACGTTTGCACAGACAGATGGACGAGGTGATTCCTATACATACCCCAAACTTTGTTTGTAGCGGGTATAATGATAAGACCACTGGTTATATGGGCAATAGATTTAGGACAGATCAAGGCACAAGCTGCATCATCAATATCTTGTAAAATTCAAATTCACATAAAGTTAGGTTAATTAAGTTGAAAGTAGCTGGTTGCTAAAGGCAGAGTTTTTGTAAGCAAAAAAAGTATGTTAAATCTGTGAAACAGCAACATACCCAAATCAAGAAACTTTGACCTTGATTTACATTAAATAATTAATATTATTTACTGTGAAACAATAATTCTGACCTTGGTCTTTATATATTGAAACTACCATCTCTAGTGTCAAAGTTTTTGGTTTTCCTCACAAACAGACACACAGGCATGTTATAATTTAATCAATTATTTTTCTTTCATGTTTGATATCATCGTATGATTTTAATACAGGTATAAAAGGACAAGCCAGAACTAAATAGTAAAACCCGCACCCTGATAGACTGTCATGAATCAATCTCACAATAACATGGCATGCCTAAACGAAGAGTGTACTAAAATTTCAAGAATCTGCAATGAGTATTCGCTGAGAAAACCGTGATGGAAATTGGTACATACAGACACACAGATAAACAGAAAGTTGACATTGTATTCATACAAAAATAAATGTCACCTTTTAACATGCAAAAAAAGCCCTGCAAAAAAATCATCTACTATTAGTAGTTGCCGAAAATATGCGAAGAATTTGTTACAGACAGACACACAGACAGCTAGACAGAAACACAAGGGTAAAAAAAAGTATACCCCTCTCCTTCAGAGCCAGGGTGAAATTACTAGTAATATGTTTGATTGACTGGAAAATGTTATAAATGTGTATGATTCACTTTAAGTGTTTGAATAAAATTAACCACAACTCAACAGATTGCAAAATTTGCAAAGTCATTAGTATTTAAGTGTGTGTTGCATTGCGAACCACAACCATATTTCATTATAATGTTTCTGTACATATAAGTAATTAATTATCAAATTATGGTTTTGGTTCAGAATGCAACACATGGTGTACTAGAAGGTTAAACATCATAACCCTCCAACATTTTCCCATATACTCAATGTTAAAGCGGTTGAGGGTACCATACTTTGATCGTTTATTCCAATATTATCCAAAATTTTTTCTCGCAAAATAAATACACAGCACAAAACTAGACATGTTGAAAATAATGAAAGTAAGTTTAAAATTGTTGGCAATCTAATTTCATTTTTCGCAAAAAACATGGGCCTAAAAACAGCCTTGTGGAAACCTCTCCTTTACATCACTGAAACCAGAATCAAAATCTTAATAATATGTCAAAAATTCATATTAATAGATTTAAAAACAGACGATTGGTGTCATGATTTTTATAGTATTGTTGGAATTGAGTTTGATGAAAATGACGTCGTCAAACGCGTAAACGGCGCACGGAGATGTAATAAATTGTGTTGAATATGCTTTATTTACATCATAGATGGGAAAAAGAGTAAGAAAATGACATTACACACCAGATTTTGATAAAAAAATATTTTTAAATGGGAAGGTATTCAATGAGAGTTTTCCTTTTTACCGAAAATAATTACGGCATGTAAGAAGTAGAGTACTGTTTGTTGAACGCAGGCAGTTTAGAACAATTTGGACGCGTACGACGTCAAAAAATGTGTAATCTCTCCTGTCTACAATATAAGGCCACCTTTCAACTAAATTTACAAATTCGACTGAAATTTGAATCTGCTTTAAAAAATATATGAGACAAACGGAAAATAGTGAATTTAAATAAGTCCCTTAATCAAAAGTGGTCTATCACTTTAAAAGAAAATATTGAATGTTAATGGACGCGAGTGAAGCAGACAAAGAGATCATGACCTTATAAGAGACGTTATTTACGTTTGCTTTCGTGCGCCGGTGTACACTTACATTCTTTCTTTATTTTCACATAATTTTCTTTTTAGATGTGATATCATCATGAAACGTGAAATGCATGATCATAAAATGTTACTTTTTGCTATGACAAGGAAAGAAATTGAATTAATCAAAGAGAAACTAAACTGTTTTCCCTGTCTACGACTTTTTGGGACAACCCTCGTATTATAAGATGAATAATATTTTTAATATATTTTCCTTCAGATGACAAAGACAGTAAGCAAAAAAGAACATTTTACTCATCATTAAACCTTAACATTTTTTCATATTAGACGAGTTATACATTTAAAATATTTGTTGCACTCCTGACCAAGAACATAGGAGTCTTCAAAGTAGAATTCCGAGGCAAAAATTATATCATAAATTTGTTCTGTTGTTCAGTGAATATGAGGAGAAATTACTTGGATTTATTGACAATTTTTTGTTTATTTTTAACAATCATGAAAAATCACAAAAAGGATATTAACACATTTTAATTGATATAACTAGAAAAACAAATGGAGTTCAACGATAAAACTGTCAATAGTTCAATACTTAAGTATATAAATAGATCATTATAAATTAATGGATACTTCTTAGCATGAATGAAAAGAATTAAGTGTTTTTATCACAAAGCTGGATTCTTTAAAAAAAAGTGTGTTTCACTCCTGACAATAGAAAAGTAGATTTGAAACAAAGACAGACCCTATGATTGAGAGATCTTATTGTTAAAATTGTTCTACGAGGCTTTAAGTTTAAAAATATAAATCAGAAAATAATATACCGGGTATTATAATATATCATACTGATCAGAGTGTTCATGCTTTGGACCACAAACATCAAATGCTGCACTCCCAACATGATAGGGTATGCTCTTATACGTGACTCTCATAAATGCTGCTTGAGATTTATATAACATTTTAAAGTTTTGAATTGTACGTTAGTTATTGCTTTACATTGTTAGAATATTTTTGACTTAATTGTCAAAAAAATTTCTTTTTGGTTGCACTCCTGACATGGTATAACATTTTTTCAACATTAGCCATGAACGTATCTTGACCAAACAAAAGTTACAATAGGCCACTTCTTTAATTACATAAATTGTAATATCTTAAAACCAGTGTGGAGCCCATGACATCATAATTATGTGATCTTGAATCCAAAGACCTGCCTTGTACTTCTATTGTTCACATTATTCATCCCTACCCTTTGCACAGTTGTAAACCCCAAATCTCTTTTTATTTGTTCACACATAATTTCACCCATTGTTTGTTATGTTAATTTAAAAGAAAACAAACACACACAATAGAAAAACACCACAATATAAGGTATTTGAAGTATGCACATTGATGAATAAAGAATTGACGAGGTCCATAATTTAACAGATCTGGAAAATATGAAAATAAATTATTGAAAATTTTTCATACGTAAACATTGAAGTCCTTTTTTTAATCCATAAAATAAGTAATATTATACTTGACAAAACAAGCTCCCATTCAAGGGTAAATATGAATAGCGATCACTCAACTGTAACATTACAGGTAAAACATGTCTAGATATGTCCACACACTGTGTATTTAAACTTCATTCTGGTTAAAACAGCAGTTGATTGTAACATTTTAGATATTAACAAATATGACGTAATAATTTATTTAAGAAAATTCTAAGTAAAAGAAGGTTAGAAATGTCAATTCAAAATCTGTTGAAATTCTGAATTATATCAATATATGGTATTACTCTATGCATGTTGTGTGAAATCGTAAAAATGGTTTATTCTCACATTTAAAAAGATTTTAAGATTGACAAAACAACGTGAACAAGATTTTGATTTCAATGCAGATGGTTTAAACTTTTTTAAAACGAAAAAAGTGTAACTTGTCAACATTGTCAGTTTGATTATGTTTTTGATGCAATAAGCATTTGATGAGACTACTGTCAATAACCAACTTGTGTTCATTTTTCCTGCTACACATTTATATTTTTTTTCAATTACATATCAATAAAACAAAGGTAATATTACGTACAATCGATTATATAAAACCTACCCAATCATCGGCATAAACCTCATGAATTAGAATTTGAAAGGAATTGTAGCTATTATTATTATCAATATTATTTATCATTTATTAGTCATTATGTCCACATCGTAGTCTAGATTTAAGTTTATCTCTTAATATTGGTCATCTTCAAGAACGTCCGCCTTCTGTAGACCGCTTCATAAAATACTCCCTTGTTCTCTTCGTTTGAATTGAGTTTTAGTCTGTAGGCATTCTTCTTCTTTAGTGCCTCTCTTACGCCACGAAAATTTTCCTGAAGAATTCCCTTCGTATTTGCGTTCAAATGCGATTCTAAGGTAGCTAATGTATACATGATCAGTACTTTGAATCTGAAGTGTTTTCTCATTAAGGATATCCGATCCTTAGCTAGGAAGGATAACTCCAAATATTAATATTTAATTTGAAATGCATCAAAATGAAGCTTGAAAATGAATTTTTTTCGTGCAACAATTTTTATTTTATTCATCTTTGTAAGATTTAACGTCTTTTGAAGTCTTGGAAAAGGTTCTATAAAAGTTTACATTTGTGCCCTATAAAAGGAGAAAAAAATTAATACAGTTTTAGAGAAATAATATTTTCTTGAATCCAGCCTTAGATATCAATGATTGTTAGCATGCTTTGAAATGAGAAGTGATTTGTGGTGTCTTGCAATGATAGCAAAAGCCTTTTACACTATGTATTATAGAATACATGACGGAAATAGAAGACAAAAAATACCAAATAAGTATGTAAATCATGACAATTTCTCTGAATGCCTGGATACCTATCGTTTTTTAACCTAAAATGTAATTTCTGATCAATTTGCAATTAGAAAATGCATTGCTGATATCCCAATTCGCTTTTTCTACAAAAATATTGGAGATTAGACAATTTTCTCTATATAATATGATTAACTTCAATCTATAACTTTAAAGAAATATTGTGGATAAATTTACCTAACTTTGTGGATTCATAGATACCTTTATGAGTATTTCTTATTACTTAACTGCAAAGAGTTAAGCCCACGAATTGTCAAAAAATGCCTCATCTAAAAAATTAATGAAATTTTGATAATAGATAGAATAGACTTCAAGCTTTATGGAACTGTTTTCCTTTTCTGGATATCTATTTTACTTTTTCTTTAAGAGAGTTTGCAGTATGGCATTGTTTTACTAGAAAATTGTGAACGGAACGTCATAATTGGTATAACGTGACGTAACGTCATATAGGGCAATAAAAGTGATTTGATTGTAAACAAAGGAATGACTTGATAATGGATAATTGACTACCAGGTATGACATTATCAGTTTAATAGAAGTACGTTCAAATGTTGCCTGTTATATTTTGTGCGATTCTAACAATGCAAGGCCCAATAGCAATGTTTTTGAATGTATAATTTTGGGTTGGGGGTGGAGGAGAAAACCTCCACAAAAAATTAACATGCAGCAACGATCCTCCTGATAAACTGCGTCCACAGAGGTCGGTAATACTATGTTTGATTTCACTTCTTCACTAGATACACCAAAAGGAATAGTTCTTGCTTCGTATTTGTATATAAATATATATTTATATAGTTAATACATAAAAAGTAAATATACTAGTAATCACTGGCCCCTGTGTCTACACCTCCTCAAATAGTTCTATTCCGTTAGGGGTGGGTGGCTTCCTCTAACTTTCATTTAATGCAGGAATTTGCCAGTGTTTAACCTTTTTAGCCATGGGCAGCATCGTAATAAAAATGTACGTATCAAAACTAGGCAAAATAATATTGAACCCGCCCTACTCTGTTACGGACAAAATATAAAATAAGATAACGGGATTTATTTCCAAATAAGTCATCTACGAGAGTGCGCTTGCACCCCATTCATAACAAACAGTATTCATCTGTTTAAAGAAATTTTGCATCTCTGGTTGAATTCAATTTGCACGGAATTTTGATTGCAGAAAGATATTCTTGTAAGCAGTTTTACCGAAACATCCGCTATATTGTTAAGAAAATAAACTCTTAATCCTTTTCTACCACATGAAACACCATCATCAACAGATACAATACTGTTAATAACCATTAAGCCATCATTTTCAACATTAAACCCTCTGAATATTCGCATAAAAGAATCTGTGACTTGACAGTCATCATCATGGGTGATGTCCCAAGTTATGCTGTTCAGAAATAAACAAAATTAATGTAAAAAAATTACAAGATCACAAAAAGTTGCCAGACATTACCGGACATTAATTTTACTATACACCACAAATTCATTATTGTGGACTGTTATGATAAAGGCATCACTAAGATTACAACACACCTTTGAGTATGATGAGCTAGAAAAATCATGAACTTGTAATTAGCCGAAAGTTTTACTTTTGCTATATGCCTCTCTTTGTATTAAGAAGCCTTTATTTATAAAGACATATTGCATGGTGTCGGAAGCAAATTAAAGTGGGGGTTGGGGGGTTTAATACCTTCAAAAAAAACCCTGACAAACAAAAAAAAAGAAGGAAAAAGTCAATTTCCCAAAGACAAAAGTGTTATTCCGTAGGAGGGAGAGGGGGGGGGGGGAGTTCGAACTTCAGTGCCTTTTTTTCCAAACACGACCACTTTCCTTATTTTTTTAACTATACTGCGACTTGCCTGTGGAAAGTGGGGGGCTAAACCTAGGTATATATTTGGAAAAAAAAGCATGATGAAACCAAAGTTAAGCATGTTCATACATCTTATTGGAAGACAAAGGCATAAACTTCTATTAAATAAAAATAAATGACTGAATCTGAAATTATAGCTATTAATTCAATCTGCAAATGCCTTATAAAAGAAAGAGGGCGTAAAAGGTGAGGACAATTTAATCTCCCGCTCCGAGACATTATATTTCTCAATTTCCAAAATTCAGGGAAAAGTTTTATTTTTCTAAAATTATGTTGTCAGTTATGTCATCTTTAACACGTTTGATTCATCTATTTCATTGCATGACTTAATTGATATTTTTTAAAGTTGACATGCAGTTACGCATATATACCGGAAAATGGTCATGGCTATAAATTGTTTTTTTAATATTAATGGGTCAGGTCTCCATTCCACATTAATTTTTAAAAGATTGAAAAGTAAATGTAAAATCTATTTTACATTTCAAAAAATGGAGTCCGAAACCATTCAATATAAAAAGCGATGTATGGAAAGATATTTAATTCAACAATACGATTTACCTAAAGCACTCTATCATACATTGATGACAAAAAGCCCTCGTAACGTAGTGGTTAACATGTTCAGGTTAAGAGAAAAAACGGGTTCCGTATTATGCCCAACCTTGAGCTTTGGATAGAGTTCGAATCTTGTGAGAGTTTTTCTCACACATCTTAAAACAAACCTAAGTGAAAAATGAAATTATATAATCAGTAAGTTATTTAATAAACTAAAAGAGGCAGATATGTAAAAGATGACTCTGACAAGGCAATTATTGAAAAACGTCTTAACATGAATTCTTACACTAAGAGTTGAAATTATTTTTGTCTCAAAGTGGGGATTGTCCTAGCCTTGGACACCTCTATTCTAAAACCATAAAACAGTAAATAATTGTGCCCCATTAAATATTAAACCTTGAATTTGGTGAAAATTAGTGTACAGAAAATTAGATATGCACATGCATTTCATCAAAGTCTAGAAGTAGTACTGTACAAAGAAATAGCATTTTATTACTCACATGGCAGCTAGATACGTATATTCCTCTCTCCAATCACCCCCCCCCTCCTTGTAATACTAAACAATAGATGAACAAATCAAATGCAATATCTCACGGGAATCAGACCAAGTGAAAAATCTTAGGGAAACTTTAATTTTATTTTAGTAAGTTTTCTTTTCAACCAAAGTGTTCAAAGTGTTACATAACAATCAATCAGTACTTGTGCAGGCTAGGACCCCCCCCCCCCAAAAAAAAAAAAAGGAAGAAGAAGCGGTTTTGTATTCAAGTCGTCCGCCTTGTACCGTCGAAGGGGAGGAAGGGGGCTCTGAACTTGACATAGTAATTTTAAGTAAGATTAAAAGATATATTTAAAGACCAGTTTTTTCTGAACTAGGGTGTTGTATGCCTTACTATTGCCGATTAACTCTGAAAGATAGAAAAATATTGATAAGTTGCGGCTTTATCCCCTAAACAATATCATACGTTTACGTTCTTTATTCCTGCTAGTCCTGGAATTTTTTGTGGGTTCGTGGCTACAACCCCCACCCCCAATATTTCTTCCTAGGACCTTCACAGCTCATACGTCAATAGCGAATAGGCCTATGACTGAGAATATAATCAGTATTTGTACACAACTTCAAAATTAATGGGTTTTTTTTTAATTTCTGTAGCTCTAATTTAATTTAGTATTTTTTAACGTATTCTTTTCTTTTGCTGATACATGATACATACGTTTTATACGCATGACTTCAAAGAAAAGTCCGAAAATATTTGTTTACCTCCTCAGTCCTGTGGGATCAACTAATCAAAGTAAACTGCTCACCCCCCCCCCCCCCAAAAAAAAAAATTAAATAGTGGACCTATACACCTTCTAAAGAGTTAGTGAACAACTAAAAAATTCGTAGTATGATACTTTTTTGTGAAAAATGTGGAATATTCTAACAAAATCTATAACCATATAATTTACAAGGGGCAAAAGGGTTAAAACTGACGAAATTCGGATTTTTGTGAAAATGTTCTTTTTAAGGTATGAGCACACTTCTGCCCCACAATTTTTTTTTCATGAATAGAAACCTTTTGATGTTAGTTTTAAACTGAACCCTAAATAAATTTGGGGCAGGCCTGTGCTCTATGTAAAATTTGACTATTTAGCCCCCAAAATGTGATAAATCAAGCAAATTCCTGATTTTCTATGACTTTGGGGCTATAGATCTCAGGTATAAAGGTACGGAACTCCAAGATTTTGTCCACTTTGATAAACTACAATACCTAGACTACCTTTTAAGCAAAAATATTTTGGCTAAAACTTCAGTTTAATTTTGACCATTTTACAGGGCATATTTTGACCCTTCGTGGGCCAGGCTCTTTTATGTACCTGAGGATCGGACTACCTTAATTTTGATTTCGATTACAAAGGCTTCTTCTTGATAACAAAATCTTCAAACAAAAGTCCGATTCCTAGGTCTTAGTTACTTTATTGGAAGGCAAAGTATTTATTTTACAGTTTAACATTGATCGTTTTTATCACTCGGTCGCCAAAATTGCCTTTGACGTCTGTATTTTAGGCATAAAAATGATCGAATTTTTGATCATTTAATAAAGCATTGAAACCCAGGATTCGGAACTTCTAAACTTTATCCGGATGAAGTCTGCATGGACGACGGCCATCTCGTAGAATTTTTCCAAAAGCTCCCGTGTCACTTAATAAGAAAGATAACAGAACAATCATACCCTAGAATTAAATAGTTTCTTTGAGTGAATAACATAGTCGAAAAACATCTATTTTGCCTAAAATAGTGCTGCTAGAATTCCACTCTCCTGTCAAAAAAATTAATTATTCCAGACATTCGCACGATATCTTACCCGATGATTGGAATTTTTTACAAATGAACCGAGATTTTTCGTAAAACCATGCATTACTCGGGATTCAAGCAGCATTTTCTAAGTATTTAAGAAGGCAAACTTTCTACTAGTACAAATTTTATTTTTGAAATATCCAGGTTATTGATGTTCAGTTGCATTATTTTTATAAATGACTAAGGCCGACCAGGATACGTACATGTCTGAATGACTGAAAGAGAATATAATCAATTAAAATAGATAAGCATACATGTATCTATTTAAATGACCGAAGAAAATATGAATTTCACATAATATTCAGGATATATTCTTTTTAAAACTCAATTTCACGTATCATTGTACATGCCATCTTAGGCAAATTCTCCTTAAACGACATGATCAATTCCTAAGTTACTTGATGTACACATATGAAGTCATCGTTGGTCGATTTTAATCAAAATGAAGGATAAAGTATATCAAAATTAAAAACAAATTAGTTTCGTTAATGTTAACAGGGTTCTATTAATTTTCTAGAGTTATATTGCATCTCCAAATGCTAAAATTAAAAAAAAATGTGTTCTAAAATTGACATCATCTCGCCTACTGTGACGTCATAATGTTTCATTGGTTTAGTCATGGTAGAATATTCCGTATGCTTCCTTATAACCCCTGCGTCATTCTTGATATGGTTATGTATGAAGTCAAAAAGGGGAAAAACTGCCATAAAACTGAAATAGTTTTTTATTAAAAGGTTTCATTTATGGATGTCATACGTGAAGAACACGGGGATCTCTTGTCCACACTGTTAGACTTTATCGGAGATGGTCCTGTCCGCCAACGTTGGAAAATTTTTATGGGAAGTATTACAAAGCGTCCATATCCTAGTAACAGAACTGTAGTGGATGATTTTGATATTCTTGAGAAAACGGGGAAGATGTCTCCTGGTAATTATGATGTACTTTTGGATTTTTTCAAAAAATCGGATAACAGAGCAATTGAACTCATTACAAACACTCAGTCAAGATTGGTAGAATTACGGAGACAAAATGGGGGTTTTCACGCGGAAACAGATCAAAGGTAAGGCATTAATAGTTCAAATTAAATAAATACATTATAGATAATTGGCTTACCTAATGAAATATACGAATCGTTTATATATAATTTCAGAAATGCGGATGGGGTAAAACATCGGTCAACAGGTATTTCTATTTACAAGTATAAACTTTTTAAAGCAAAAAAAAAACAATAATAAAGCAAGAATTTTCGTGAGTATCTTGTTTATCATACAGTTTATTAACATATTTCATGGATCAAATAATTCTAAATTCTAGCATTTGTCTTTTTGATTCTGTGAAAATTTCATTGATTTTTAAACAGAAGTATGAGAAGAATCCTACAATAAAGTTCATAAGAAACAGTTCATAACACTACGATTTTACTTTTTAAACATAAAGATTGGTATGAAAGAATGTTAAATTACGTTTGGTAAAAAAAAAATTGCTTTTGCTTAACGGAAAAATGAAGGCCTAAACTTGCCCACTTGATAACATTGATACACGCTTATCGTTTTTGATTCTGTGTTTGCATGACGTAACAACGACCCATTGATGTTAACAAACAACGCCATAGATCTAGTGTAATTTTACTGTATTTTATTGAGTTAATTTTAGTATTTTTTGTGGATATTAATGTGATTATATTTTTAGAAGAGCTATCTGATTCTAAAGAACAGTTTACTCTATTTAAACTTATCGTTAATTGGACACAGCGACTGAAAACGAGAGCTTTTCAAAGTAAGATAATCCTGGTGAAAACCCTGATGAAATAAATATTTTTCACTCCAACCAAGATTACTTACTGAGTATTTTAAAGTAATACCATCTACCTGCTTACAACAATCTACCTGCTTATTTTTTATACGTGTATGATACATGATATACCCCCCCCCCTTTTCCCTAAGTAAATACGAGGATATTGAAGTTTATGATAAACATTGATCTATAGCTATAAAAAGTCGGCGTATTTGAATGCACACCTCTGCAATTTGAAACACGAGAACTCATGATATAGACAAATAGAAGGTTTATGACGACATCATCGTACTTTTGCTGTCACAAGAAACGTGATTTTAAAAACTTACCAGCATTACAAGTATGCACGTGAATTTACCTGTACTGTAATGTTACGGCACTGATACTTCTATAATAGTTTGATTGAGTAACTGTACTTTGAAAATACTCGTACAGTGCGTGCATCAGATGATCCGTTGGTAAGAAACCCATGCCCCCAATGCCCATTGTTTGCAAGACTGAACATAAAGAATTTTAAGAATCAAATATTTTGACAGATTAACATTCGTTTTCGCAGAATTTAATCTTTGTTGAAATAACTTGATAATTTGATAAATTTAGAAAATTTGATTTGTAAATACATACAGAAAAGTAGGATTACATATATAGAATTGCTTTTAAAGTACAAGGCTAACTTTTAAAAGGCACATAGTACAGTGTTATGTGTAAATGTACCGACTTTGGTAATCAAAAAAAATACGGGATGAAAAAGAGTCAACGAGAAAGGAAAAGCCAAAAAAAGAGTATAAGGAATAACTGAAAAAGGAGAAGGCGAGGTACCGATATCAAAGAATCATTTCATTTGCATAAATAGTTAATAAATGACACCATTTATCCTTAGGTGTAGTTCACTTTCACACACCGCTGTCGCTCGAATGCAGTTTTATTTATATGCGCATCCTACTGATATATAATCGATAGTGCTCATATTCTGATCGTTTGTCACAGATCTTTTGTCAGAAATAAGGAGATGTTTTAAAATATATTTACAGTATTTATTACATTTTTACATCCATATTTTATTCTATATTTTGTTTGATATGATAAAATTTTAAAATAAAAAGTCTATGTTATTTCACTATGGACTGGTTCCTTGGCTTAGGATGGCGCTGTGGCCCGTAATGGCGGCACTTCCGTCCCGGACTCACGTGTGGCGCATAATACTGATATTGGTAGTGTGGAAAGTCTCGATCGTTTGGTCCATCCTACTGGATCCTACTTCTACTTCTTACTTCTAACTACCACAACTACTACCACTATGATCTATGGGGTGTTTAAAATAAAAACATATTGTAATTGTTTGTTAAATTATGTACATATACTTCATACTTCATATATAATACATAATATGCATATTTTCCTATACACATTTTACACATACTTTGTACTCAACATATATTTACACTTTAGACATGGCCATTTTACTTTATACTAAGAATACATATTGCAAGTATACAACTTACTACTGTACAAACACGTATTACATGTACAATGCTACTGTCGCATTGTTACTATTTTGAACACACTTCGAGTACTGTATTACAACTTAGTACAATGCTTATGACGCATCATTACTACTATATATAAGTACATTATATACACATTTCAACAATATTTTTACTTCAAACAACTTTAACAAAAATGTACTGCGGCGAAGTAACTAGGCAGAATTTGCAAATATACTGTTACTTAAACATAAACTGAAATACTCTTAACTCAGAAGTGAGTAGGATAATCTGGTATGCATTTTAGTTAAATAACAGATGAAAGACGTGCTATAAACTGGCAAAGGAACAACGTGTCCTTCTCTGGTGCCTGCTACGCCCAAACTAACCAGCACGAGCTATTTAAAAACCTAACCTGTCCAGTGATTTAAACCTTGTAAATATAGGACTATGGACAAACATTTAGGGTTTAAAATACTAATTACACGGGTAAGAATACTATGATACAACGTTTGGACATTAAATGTGACATCGTTCTTTAAAAAAATGTTGGAAATTTAACAAATCATATTTTTGTGTTAGAAATTTATTCAACTGTAATGCTATTTGACAGTCTTTATATTTATACGAGGGTTGTTCGAAAAGTTCGCGGACGATGTCCATCTTCGTTATATTACTCACTGAAAATTTAAAACAAGCACATTCACAGTGTCTAACCGACATACTAAACAAACCGGAAGTTCTTGCGTTTCCTCGTTGACAACATGATACAGTCAACAGGGTTATGAAAATAAACGGCAATTAATCGAAGGCATGTTAAGAATTTAAATGTGTTTTGTATTACAACGCATAGATTTATAATTAAAGGTTTCCCAGGAAACACAAATTTGCAAAAATGCAGCTCTGTTTTTAAACACAGTGGAAAACGTAGTGCAGTTTAGTTGGATAAAGACTTGAAAAGATAGATTATGGCGTTGACGTTCATCCCATATTCGGTGATAATCGTATCAAATAACAAGATATAAAAGTATCTGAGTATTCAAACGTAATTTAGTCTTAATTATAATTAGATTATCCTTTATTTTACTGATTTAATCAAAATGCGACTGTATCCGTCGTTCAATATTTACTGTATGTGTCGTTATGCGGGACAGTATTTTCATTGTACGAGTCGTTCGTAAATAATGTGCGTTCTTAATTGAAAAGTTCTAGTATAAAGAGCAAGAGCCATCTTATGCATAAAATGGCCCTGTACTTATATCAATTAATTAACTATCACCCTCTTTCCCATTTCATATATTAAAACAAAGTAGACACTTAAATAAATTGGTGCTTTAATTTTCTATAATAAAATTTTGTTTTATGAATCTGCATATTGGAAGGCAGGCTTTGGGAAATTGCAATGATCTTGAAATTTGCAGAAAACATGCGTATTTGACTACTTTCAGCAAAGAATTAAAATATGAGCAAACCCCACGATCCAAAAAATAAAACATGTTTTTCGATCTTCAGAGCTTTCATTATGTATTTGCAAATTTTGGATCAGAGGTTGTGCTCTATATGAAATATTGAAAAAATGCTTCATCTTTACGTAATTTTCAAAGGAACTTACAGAATATGAGGAAAATGACGCACTTTATGACGTCATAATGCATTGACTAGATGTAAAATTACGTCAAGATTAATAGGTATGTGGTCACCAACACTCCAAGAGATAAATACTGCATTTGCAACCTAAAGTGAGCGGTTTGTTATTTTTTAATTCATAGAATTTATTTTTTGTATGTACAATAGATTTGTTTACATTCAATACATACATATACTATATAATTTTTCTTCCATATAATTTATATTAAATACTTTATACAAATTCTCTTTGGTAAATGCTAAAAACAAATTCATTTCATAAAGCTGCATAAGATATATGACATTAATGTATATTATGAATCTTCATTGTGAACAAATAAATGTTCGATTGTTTCAACTTCCTGTTTACAAAATGAGCACACAGGTGAATCAATTAGTTTAAGTTTATAAAGGTATTTATTTGTTGCAATAATCCTGTGCAGGATTTGAAATTGCATCCACTGAAATTTTGCCTCTTTTGTAACTTTAAATGGTAGTTCAAATATTTTGTTCCATTCTAACTCACCAAAAGATATTCCATTATTTTCCCATTTTTCTAATGCTTTAATTGTTTGCTTTTTCTTCTTGATGAGTGTATTGTACATATCTTTACAACCATTTGTGCTTTTATAAAAAATGTAAATTGAATTAGGGATAAAAGGTCCACTTTCTTCTCTTTTTCCAATATCAAAACTTTTCAATATCTTTGTAATGGCTATTTTTAAACCCTTATATTCTAGAAAATTAGTTTGTATATTCAGATTATTGAGGTACTCGAGGCTTATAAATTTTCCTTCAACGTCAAACAAATCTCGTATGAAAACAAAGCCTGCATCAAAATAACTTTTCAAAAATACAGAGGAATCATTTATTTTAATTCTTGAATTAAACCATATATGTTCAAGAAGAATTTGAGTATTACATGTTTTTTGACTACCACTGCAGTCAATGATTTTTACCCAATTAAGTAAAACCTCTTTCCAAAATTTGTTGCTTATTTTATTACACATCTTAACTATAAAATCTAAACCTCTTACCCAAAGAGATTCAATTTTCATTCCTAATTCTGATTCAAAAAGTTTTAACCATTTTGTGTCTGAGTAGATTATTCCTGGGATCCATGTTGATTTTAATGCACATAAGAAAACCATATAATCAATCATTTTCAACCCCCATTTCTATAGTCTTGGATTATAGCACTCTTCTTAACCTTATGTACTTTACTTCCCCATAAAAAGTAATAAAGGTCTTTCACAAATTCATCGAGCAATTCCTTATTGGGGTTTGGAATAGTCAATATCAAATGGTTCATCTTTGGTATAATCAGGGATTTAATCACTGTTAATCTACCAATGGGAATCAGTTTTCTTAATTTCCATTGTTTTATCAATCGCTTTATTTCATTTAATTTTGGGGGGTAATTCAGTTCAATCATTTCATCTAAATTAATAGAAAACTTTACACCAAGAAGATCAAAAGTAGAATTATTCCAGTCTAACTTCCATCTCGAGTGATGAAAAACTTCTTGAATATTTTTTGCTATCAATCCACACCATTTTAGTTTTTGTGAAATTAATTTTCAGACCAGATACAAGTGCAAAATAATAAAGCTCTCTCTCAATATACCATCCATAGACTGGTGATCCATCAGATATAATTGAAGTATCATCGGCATATTGTGAAAGTTTATATTCCTCCCCATCAATTATAATTCCCTTTATGTCTTTATTATTTCGAATAAGAATCCCAAGAACTTCAGCACAAAGAAGAAAAAGATATGGTAAATTGGGTCCCCCTGTCTGCATTGCCTTTGTGACACCTGATTTGATTCCATTATAAAATGTTTGATTCCAATTCTTAATGGATTCTCCAAAATTAAAAAAAGTCTAATGTTTGATATACAAACTTCCACGATATAGTGTCAAAAGCTTTTTCAAAGTCAATTAGCATTAATAAACCTGGAATCTGTTTTTGTTCTGTGTAATGCCTTAAATCATAAACTAGTCTAATATTTTGAATCTTCCCTTCAAAAAGCCAGTTTGATCCTTATTTATTAATTTATTCAACACAGTTTTTAATCGTTCAGCAATACAGCCTGAGGCTATTTTATAAATCACATTCAATAGATTGATTGGGCGCCAGTTCTTTAAGAATTGTTTTTGTTTTCCTGTTTTTGGTAGGCAAGTTATTAAACCTAATTTATTTGATTCAGTAAAGTGTGATAATTCATACGAGTTGTTTATTGCTATTGTAATGAAAGCACCTAAATCCTGCCAGAAAATTTTGAAAAATTCACAGATGAACCCGTCTGGTCCAGGGCTTTTCTCATTTTTCATAACTTTCAAATAATTCAAAACTTCAGAATTAGTCAAAAGGCCTTCGAGACTTTCTGATTCTTTTTTGTTTAATTTCGGCACATCATATATCTTTAATTTTTCATGGATATTTCCTGATTCTACATTCTCTTTACTTTTATATAGATTTTCATAGAACAGCTTAACTTCATTCAAAATATCAAATTGGTCAGTAATTATAGTTCGTGAGTTTGATTTGTATGAACTAAAAAAAGCCTTATATCCCCAAAATGCTTTTATCATGCTTTCATCTTTTGTGACAAAGTGTGTGTCTTGAAGGTAATAAACATTTAATTTTTTTCTTTTAAAATTTTAAAGACACCCCTCCTTTTATTCATGTCCCCTAAACCTTGGCAATTTAATGTAAGTATTTTTAGGAAATTTTCATATGGATAGTCATCCATTCCAAAGCAAATGCATAAAAAAGTTTACTGTTCCCCAACAGCAAGAAAAAAAGAGTTGATAAAAAAAGTAAAAATCTATATACACTACAGAAAAGTAGTTTTTAAGCTCAGACACACCTGCTGTCATTTTGAAAATGTGCAAAACTAGACCCAAAAAACCTAACTTTAAGTTTATATTTGAAATGAAAATGTTAAAAATATAGAACATTAATTTCATTTGAGAGGAACTCTATATACTCAATTTCTTTCCTATTCAGTTCCTTTTTTCTAATTACAATTTGTTGTAGTTACCATGTTTGTTTTTTTTTTTTACTAAAGAAATATATCTGAAATGTAATTACAACAAAAATTTATCCATATCAAAATGTTGCACTTTGCACTGTATTAAAATTGAAATTATGCACACAGACTCCTCTCTGAGTTGAGTGATAGAATAGAAAATTGATCAAAAACTTACAAGTTTACACGATCCATGCTGTACGATATCTATACCGGAAATTGAGTCTTTGAAAAAACACAAAAATAGTGACGTATACACTTGCAAATTCCGGAAAGTATCAATACATAAACATAATTAATAATTTATCCAGATATCATGTGCAGCATGAATATAGTCATATCGAAAACCACTAAACCACTAGAATAAATATTTTAGTTTATGCAAAATTACCGTAATAGTCAAATTCGATGAAAGTACACAAAATACTAACTAATTGAAAAAGTGATTTACGGTAAGTTTGTATTTTTAGCTAGTGACTTTTCATAATTTTCATTTTGAAGTGTCAGACGGGAACCGGCATATTTATCGCCGCACTCATCCCAACCTCTGTGATGTGCGTGAAGCGTCTAGGACCGATCTTACTACCACACCACCGCGAAACATCCACTAGTGCGTTATTTATGTCATTATCAGCCAGTGACTTTAGTAGCATTCCCCCGGCTCCGTGCTCGCCGTCATCTTCCGATCACTCGTGTATCGTGCCGTCGTTACTGGTGAACCGAAACGCATAAATGTTGTGACTCGCACTGGTAGTGTTATCTGTCCGCATAACTTCCACAAGCGATCGTCTCACCTGTTTATAGGAATCTACTGGCGTTGCGTGGGCAGCAAACCGGTTTCCATTGTCTTCTGTTATCTTCCCTGTACTGATCGCGATCTTTACCTCTTCTCCACTGATGATCTCATCGGCCATTGGTCTGTTACCAATTTTATCCCCGTACACCGTCTTGCTCTGCATGAAAATGAGCTTTTGACCTTTTAGCACCGTTTCTATGTTACGGTCCGCGTATTTCTTGTGGACATCATATAAATGCTTCCTTTTTTCACGGACTTCTTCAGGTTGGTGTTGAGACACTCTTATTGGGGACTTCTTATCCTTGAGAATTTTAATGTGTCTCATCACAATGTCCTTGTGTGATTTATTTACAAACTGGACACAGACTGGTCGAGGATATTTCCTATATTTGTCGTATTCCCCAATTCGGAACACTTTATATATCTGTAGGCTATCAACAGTCTCTGCCGGTATCTCCATCTCTAGTGCAAACACGTTACTAATTATCTTCACAAGGTTTTCAGGATTTTTTATTTCGGGCGCCTTTTCGTCTACTCCACTCACAATGATATTGTCTTCAATTGCTCTAAATCTAAGCTCTAGAATATGTTCACTTTGAGTTTTTACACAATACTCCAGTCGAACTATGTAATCTTTCATTCGGCTAAGTTCTCTTTCCATCTTCTTCTGTTTTTCCTGCAGTTCAGTGGTTATATATATCGTATCGTTCGCCTGTTCTTGTACGTTTTCTAATCTCTCATGAATGCCATGTTTTCCTCTAATGGCCTTGGTAACTTCGTCTAGATGGCGACCTTGTCCATCAATCCTTAGTAGAAGGTTTGCAAGAGTATTTTGTATATTAGTTATACCGTGCATGACATCTCTCATCTGAAAGTTTTCACATTCCTTTGAAAATTCTCCATCACTAGTACTGGTGTTAATGGTGTTAGTGTCCATATCATCGAGCGCTCTCTTTTTAGACTGGGTCAATTGACTAGCCATATTTCACAGTGTAACAGTGGAACGTATGAGTATCGCTCACTAGTGTTCACAATCAGATATGTTTACAAATTTTGTTTACCTTCTCGTTCCTCGCTTCTATTGCATTTTTTTTGGTTAAAACACACTTCAACACACTTTCAAACATCTTTGAATATCAGCAATGCATTTTTCAAGATCTGAAATTAATTAAATTCGAGGTTTTTGGACTTCACTTTGCTCTCTATAAAAACTTACGTCTACATGTCGAGCATGCGCATAAGTGAGCGGTTTTGATTTCAGAAATTATCAGGGCCAAAAATAAGGACAAACATGGCTCTTGCTCTTTATTCTATTTTTTCTTTCCCTCTCATTTACATGACTAAAAATTGAAACATTATTGTCCCTTGTGTTTAGGCTAGTTTCTCTTGTGGAAATGTGATTAAAGTACGTATAGATTTTTTGCGAGTAGACCATTTTTTTCGATATTGTTGTTGTTTACGTCTATCAATCATATTCTTTCAAATGTCAACAGATTCATAATTTTCAAACGTTCCTTTTTTTCTATTTGCAAACAATATTTTAACTGAACCTTCCTTTATGCCAGGCTTGATAGCTATATGGTTCTGTGCATGGCCATGGGAACCGGAGGTGGGGGGAGAACGGGGGGCCTTGCCCCCAATAATGTTGATATATATAAGTTTAATGTTATTTAATAATATAGAAAACAGATACTTGAGCCCCCTCTATAAAACAGTTTTATATTTGGTAGTTTATAGTGCCCACAAATGGAAATATATGGCTGTGTAACCCCCCCCCCCTTTTTTTTGAAATTGCTTTCTATGTGGCTGCTTTCTGTTATTGTTTTCAAACTGAATAAAACCAAAATGTGTGGAAAATAGGTAACAATCCGAAAATTTCTTAACAAGCCTTACCTTTAACAAACATTACTATTCAACATCCAATACGTACATGAAACATTTTGTCTTCAATATAATGTAAGATACAAGGGGTTATCAAAACGTTCTTGGACCGAGGCTATAAAATTAGTATTATGTCTGTACTTTCAAATTTATTAGGGACCTAAAACAACAAAATATAAGGAAATGCAGAAAATCAGCTTGTTTCGTTCATTATTTGCTAAAATATGATAAAATAAAAACGACATTATATGATTACCCGGCGCCGTCGTCATTTAGGTTAATGACGTCCGACAATGTCATTGTTTTTCTATGTCCACTTCTTCTACCTCATGCACTTTATTTGATGAGATTCCCTGGAGTTGATTAAGTACTTAAATCCGACTTATTTATATGACTTAACAATGTCAGGAGCAGTGGCTTTCAATGCATACAATATTGCAACTGGATTTATACATTAAGACAGATCCTCGCTCGATTGTTTATATTTTGCTTACAGGAGTTTAAAATATCTACAACATATGATCAACGTCATTTTTGACGTGATCAATTTTCATCCTTTGACTACAAATCGACATTAAATGTGCATCCCTTTTCTCTCTGAATCTCTTTAGGCATTGAAAAACAAGAATTATGGATGCATTTAATTTCTCCATAGCCAGTTTAAACATTTCTTAGGTCTATACAACTTTTTTCAGGGTCAAAACTTTATAGTTTGTTGGAAAATGAAACCCCTCCCCCCTTTTGACGTAATTCTCAAGTACTTATTTGTTTGGACACTCCATATCAAATTTACTATATATTTTTATAGAACTTTCAGAATGAGGTGAAAATTTCCTGTTTTATGACGCAGTAGTGTCCTAACATATATCTGAATTAACGAGATTTTTGGATGTCAAATCTTCATAATAAGAGTTTTTCTCACTTAAACCTCGGTCGGAAAAACGTCGTATTCGAGGTTGCGCTCCCTGGACATACCATAGCTTACAAAAACGTTATTAATTTATTAAAAAAAATAAAAATTTTTGATTTACGATTAATTCTATAGATAGAAAAGATTATGCTAACCAGAATATTTTAAAATTCATCGAAGTATCTTAAGCTGTTTTGATTTTATGACCATCCTCTACACTACCTGAGGATGATTTCACATGAGTTTACTCTTTCCTGTTTCAATGGTTCTTGTGAGGGGATTTTTAAAGATTATTCCTATATATTCTTATGTAAAATTTTGATCGGTCATTTTGGCCCCTCCGTACACCCGGGGGTCATGACTTGAACAAACTTGAATTTACACTTCCTGAGGATGATTTCACATGAGTTTCAGCTTTCCTGGCCCAGTGGTTCTTGAGAAGAAGTTTTTAAAAGATTTTTCCTATATATTCCTATGTAAAACTTTGATCGGCCATTTTGGCCCCGCCCTACCCCAGGGGGTCATGACTTGAACAAACTTGAATCTACACTACCTGAGGATGATTTCACATGAGTTTCAGCTTTCCTAGCCCAGTGGTTCTTGAGAAGAAGATTTAAAAGATTTTTCCTATATATTTCTATGTAAAACTTTGATCGGTCATTTTGGCCCCGCCCTACCCCCGGCGGTCATGACTTGAACAAACTTGAATGTACACTACCTGAGGATGATTTCACATGAGTTTCAGCTTTCCTAGCCCAGTGGTTCTTGAAAAGAAGATTTTTAAAGATTTTCCTATATATTTCTATGTTAAATTTTTGGCCCCGCCCTACCCCTGGGGGTCATGACTTGAACAAACTTGAATTTAAATTACCTGTGGATGATTCCACACGAGTTTCATCTTTCCTGGCCCAGTGGTTCTTGAGAGGACGATTTTTAAAGATTTTCCCTATATATTCCTATGTAAAACTTTGATCGGCCATTTTAGTCCAGCCCTATCCCCGGGGGTCATGACTTGAACAAAGTTGAATCTACACTACCTGAGGATGATTCCACATGAGTTCCATCTTTCCTGGCCCAGTGGTTCTTGAGAAGAAGATTTTCAAAGATTTTTCCTATATATTTCTATGTAAAACTTCGATCGGCCATTTTGGCCTCGCCCTACCCCCGGGGGTCATGACTTGGACAAACTTGAATGTACACTACCTGAGGATGATTTCATGTGAGTTTCATCTTTCCTTGTCCAGTGGTTCTTGAGAAGAAGATTTTTTTACAATGCCATTAATTTTTCTCTAATTCCTGATTATCTCCCCTTTGAAAAGGGCGTTGCCCTTCATTTGAACAAACTTAATCCCCTTCACCCAAGGATACTTTGTGGCAAGTTTGGTTGAAATTAGCCCAGTTCCAAAAGTGATTGCAAAAAAAGTTTACAATTTTATGACCTAATCAACGGACCAAGTTCAATCAGCGTTAAACCTTGTTGCCAGTGCATGTAAATTTTCCAACATTGATCGCATAAAGCCATACATATTCATATTTAGGACTTTACAAGAACAAATAACAGTAGTGTGTGATTTTACATCATTTCTGGTGCGTTTATGCCTTTTAAGGCCATGTCTTCTTTCAGCTTGGCTGTAAGAACCGAAAAGGAAGGGCGTGCCGCCAAATCTTGCAATAAATGGAATTATTAATAGCAAACACAGCTACAAGCACTATATTGCAACTATATGCTCCCAGTATGCTACACATATTTTGGTTTCCCATAGCAAAACATGGACATTGTCATCATATTCATATGGGAGGCGGGGTTATCATTTTCTGAGCTCATTGCTCACAGTACCTCTTTTGTTTGTTTTTTGCTTGTTTTTTCTTTTTTTTCTTTTTTGTTTTGTTTTTGTTATTTTTTATTTATTTGTTTTTTTTTTTTTGTTTTAATCTTTGTGTTAATCTTTTATTAACAATTAATAATGTCGTTAATTCTTCTCAAATTTTAGACGCCAAAATTAGGTTTAAATGAAAGAATGAAACTCCCGGACTGTGAGTTTAAATGTATGTATTGACTGTGGTACTCAGGGAACCATCAACACACGTGGATCTCTTGTTTGTTCAATTACATGCCAGTGCAATTTGCGTTTTTTTTCGAACGAACAATACAATTCTAACAATCTCGCTTGAAACGACGCATACAGTGATTACAATGACAAGGGTGTTTCAAAATGGGTAATTTCAAACCTTAACATTTAAATATAAAACTCCGAAGCATACCTGACATTGTTTGGTATCATAATTTTCAATATTTGCCATTTCGGGAAATAATTATACCTCTTGTGGACTGAAAACAAGGTACAAACGATACATGCACGTGAAAATATGTGAGCAAACGATTGCGTTTTTTTAATTTTCCACCTACATATTCATTTAATTTTAATACAAATAACTGACACTTATTCAGCGGGATATGCAGAATAATAATTACGTTAATTCTGCATGTTTGTTTGTCATTAATAATGCTCAATTTGCATTTTAACGGGTACTTGTTATTCTCTTAGGTTGTTTACACGCTTCAATACGCAGGAACTTCCGGTTTATTTAGTATGTGGGTTAGACACCGTGACATTATAATATGTAAAAATATTTGTTTCGTTGATTTGTGAAGTTCCATTCCATTCGATTGAACACAAATAAATTTACTTCATTTTTACATCAATATGTTTAGTACCCGCGGAGCACACAAAACGGCAATGTAACGTCAACACATAGCGTCGAGAATTTATAATAGATACTATACCTACATGTATACATTTCACACAAAATATTCCTTTCTTTAGGTTTCAATTTCTTTATAAATTAGTACTTAACTCTGCTTTCACAGGATAAGCAACTCTGAAGCGCCTTTGTTTTTCATTTACGTTTCAAATTCTTAAGTTTTGTTCAGATGTTTACAGTAAAACCGTTTCTTCACAGGTCATGCTCATCCGATACAGTGTCTTTTAGCTCAAATATTGCCTGTACTATTAGTAAACACATGCACTACTGGCTTGTGACATATTTTCTTGATTCCTTCAACATTTGTAGAGTTTATGCAGGATATTTCCTGAGAAAAACACAAAATTGCTTCATTATCTAATGCTCCGTGACGTTCTAATACGTCATCGTTTTTGTCGTTTTTAATGAGGACTACATATCTTCTCAATTTGATTTCTTTTCAACAAAGCAAAATATAAAGCCATAATTTGGTACACGTATCGATGTAACAATTTTTAATTTGAATTTCTAGGTAGTTTTTCGTTTTTTTTTTTTTCATTTTCTCTATATTTTCAGAGAATATAGCTATATACATTATTTATTATATTGTCTGTAACTGACTAAATTTTGACCTGCTCCGCGATCCGATTTTTGCATTTTTAAAATCCGGATAAGTTTTTAATAAATCGTAATATTTTGTCAAAATTAATACATATCATTTGGATTTATTGTTAAAATATTTCTATTAAATTTGGATAACATATGACGTCAAAAAAAAGATATGACAATTGTCCACGAACTTTTCGAACAACCCTCGTATATTACTTGAGCACAGAAGTTCTGTTCTCTTTGACCATTGTTTTTTCTCCCTCTCTGTCATTATATTGGAATGTAGAAGGATGACAATAAATTACACGGATAAAACATGCTAAAATCTAGCAAGCATGCAAAACGATGTTAAAAGACAAACACTATCTGGTTTGAAAATCATATATTCATGCACAATTTAGTCAAGACAATGCTATTTCTTAAAAATTACGCTGCATAAGACATGATCGGCTATATAAATATTGGTACTGAATGGAATGAGTGGATCGTATTGACGTCATAAGCCGCGCTAGTTGAAGTTCATCTTCGCTGTCAAGTATCTTTGATCGACTCTGCTTGCTCCAACTTGCTTAAAAAATCCAAAATGTTATTTCAGGCTGATTAATGTTGCTCAGATGAACTAATTTCTGTATAAAACCCAAAATTAGCAGGACATTGTTTCGTATGACCTTTAAGAAAGGTCAAATGTCACAAGGGTTATATGTGTGAAGTATGGAAGCCCTAATCCTAACAGTTTAAAAGTTATTGTCAAGGTTAAACGTTTTTTGAAAGTATGTCAATTCTAAGGTCAAGGTCAAAGTTATTGATAATGAATGAAAGGTCTGGTGATAAGAATTAAATATGTGAAGTATGAAAGCAGTTGTCCTTACCCTTTAAAAGTTGAAAGTTGTTATCAAGGTCAATTTTTTAAAAGTAGGCAAAAGTCTAAGGTCAAAGGGTATTTAATTAAACGTCTCATCACTAGGCTAGGATTTAGGATATAAATATGTGAAGTATGAAAAACCTAGTCCTTACTGTTCAAATGTTATGACCAAAGTCAAATTTTTTAAAAGTACGGAAATCTCCAAGGTTAAGGTCAAAAGTTCAAAGGTGTTGGTATCCCATGAAAATTCTTGATGCAAAGAATATATTTTTGAAGTATAAAAGTCCTAGTATCCGCCATTTAAAAGTTATGGCCAAAGTAACGGTTCAAAGGTCAAGGTCGGAAGGTCAAATATGGTGGTACCCAAAGAAAGGTCTTAGCGCAAGGAATACACATGTGAAAAAAGAAAGACTTAGCTCCACTTAATCAAAAGTTATTAACATGGTCAACGTTTTTGCGGACAAACGAACAGACGGGCGGCACGAAAAAAAAACCTATTAACTCCCTAATCTACGATTACGGGGGCATATATATTGACTTCGAATAAAATATATTATGTATCTCCATTAAATACATAATATGAGACATTTAATAAATTGAATTGGTCAGGTCGCTCATTACATTTAAAAGCGCTATCATTGAAACTAAAACTCACCTGCAGGCAGTTGTAGGTCTTAATCACATTATGAATCAAAAGTTGAAAATTTCCATTTAGAAAATTGTATATAATAATTTTAATTGATATTATTTTATTTTTCCTATTTTTATTTCATGGAAGGCGTATCTTTTTCCTAATTTTATGATTTCATGTATAATACAAAGAAACCACAAAAAGGCTAGCTCGTCAAGTAGAAATTGTTTTAATTTCTTTATATTTAAAGAGAAGTATTCAATTGTGACTTCATCTTCAAAGAAAATACATAATCAGAGTGCATCATCACAGACAAGGGATGACAAAGTAATCAGAGGGGAATGGGAAGCCTCCAAGCGTATGTTCATTTTTTTCTTATTTTTAAACTTTGGTCACAGTACTGATACAACTGTAACTTTGTTCCGTTGTTCTTCGCAATTAAAATTGAAATTAAAAATTGCCTTTTTCAAAATCAGATCATGCTTCCTACCTTTTAACCTTCTACCATATTCTATAACATTCTTACCTCTAGGGCCCATTATTTAAGATAAAATTAAAAGAAAAGTTTCCAATATTGTATGTTCAGATCTTTATGTAGCTATCAACTTTGAAGAATTTTCCCCCCAAATTTGACTAAGGTTTCGTAACTCAAGAGGAACATGGCATTGAAGTTGTAAAATATGAATCCTACTCAAGAATATGTTTGGAGTAGTTTGTCGATTTGGAAAGAAAAACACATGTGGAATTTTAACAAGATATGTGCTCAGAAGAGCAACTAGCTTTATATGAATGAAAACAGGTTGAGAAGATTCCCCACTGTATTTTAAATCTTCGGTAGCTGGTTTTGATATCTGTTAGTAATATATTCCGTTCATAATAGTGGTAGAACGACGTGCTTTATCAATGATGTAATGTTGTCCATGAAAGCAATATTAGAACAAAAAAATATATATCAATGGTTTTATAGTTACTTTAACTGTATATGATACATTTGTTTTCTTAGGTACCTGTAAAATCATTTTCTCAGCTATTGTTCGACAAATGGAGTCTAATGACATTTAAGCAAACTATTATCTAATAAATATCTACTGCACTTTTTTTATCAAACGCATTTACATTGTAGGCAAATATAAAGAGACAGACGAAAACCAAGACGAGGAGCAAAATGGTAACATTTTTTCTATAACCTTTGGAATAATATTTTTTTTTATCTTTGACAACTAAGGTAGTGCTAAAAAGTGTGCCTTAAATGGATTTGTGATAAACTCATATCTGCAAAAACAAAAGTTTGCATTCTGAAAAACGTAAAGGTCAAGATCAGTGATCGATCTAAACAAAACAACCAACAAACACTTACAAATCTTTCAACAGGGTATCAAAGACGGATCCCTTGAAATTTGAGAAGTGTAATCAGGTGCCAAGGAAAAGCTTGTATCCCTTGTTGATTAGTCACACCTATCGTGCGCTCTATTGTTTGATAAGATAAAAAGTCAATTCCTTAGTAAAAATTTATATAAAAATAAAGGCCAAAATAACAATTGGTATCAAAAACGACATCATTTCGCAAGTCAATTTCTTAAGTAACAAAGGTAAAAATATTTGGTATGAAATGTATCAGTGAAAATACTACTCCACGGTAGAATGTATTTAGAAGGTAATTAAAACGACCACATAACATCAAACTTGTATGGTTGATGTGATGTGTAACTTTTCAATCGTCACCTTCTTTTTCTTAAATAGCAATATACCCTCATCATGAGGTACGCGATTTATGTCTCTCAAAATTGGTACGCTAAAACACTCTTTATACAAACTATTTCTTGAAGAGGGCAAAATATGTACAAACAAATTGAAGAGATTAAAATATTAAGAGCCTCATTTAAAATCATCATTTCGCACGTAAAATTATTGATATAATGACCTTCTTAACCTATATGAAGGGCTTGATGTGCAATAAGAAAGGATACTATTTTTGAATGTTGCAGTTTGATAGTTTTAGCCCAACTTTTTACTCCCTATTTGGGAACAAGTAATTCACCCCACTTAAGGATAGTAAAGCGGTCGCGGAGAAAAAGTTGAACATTTTTTATCAGAACACACGCGGCGCACAACGAATTGATTCCGATGACCTAATCATATGCTCAGTAGATACAGTAATGGCTTTTATTGTGAACTGACAAGACCGTTAAAATTTTAAATTGAATGAACCACCCTACCCTACAGCTGATTTGTACTTTTTTGGTGAGTTATATTGTCAAGTAAAAATTTTGTCCCGGTCGTAGAAAATTCTATGGTCAAATTTGAAAAATAATAGGAGATTAAAGATTGATGAATGAAATCTGTCCATAACATTGAAAGTATAAGAAAAAGTTCAATGAATTCATAAAAATAATATAAATTTGTATAGAAATTTAATGTATTCTGTGAATATAGTGATTTCCTGGAAAAAGAAAAGAACATTGCATGTTTGTCTGTCTGTGGAAATGAAGGTTTGACTTAAGTATTTTTATTTAAAGTTTAAAAGTTAAATGCAAATGTTCATTTTATTTTAACGTAACAATCACGTGATATTTAGTACATAATGTAAAGAAAAATAAAACTACAATAACATCACCCAACATCCCCACTCATCCCACGCAAAAAAATACATAATTAAAACGGAATTAATTGCAGATCTGTAGCATTATGGTTTTATATATTTGTCGTTGATAAAACCATAACCCTTCAGATCTTCAACTGAAACGGAATATGACTAACTGTTGCATTTTGTTGCTCAGACGTAGCTTCATTATTTTCAAAGAAATAATTCGATGCTCTTTTTTGAAGCAATTCAAGTAAACATTTTTCTAGTGGTCACCCTTGCTGTCACGCTGTAGTTCGGTTTTCCGGTCTCATTCAAAGAACAGACAACAGAATATTTAAAGTCTTAATATTTTTCATTTTTCTGGATTAATAGGCTAATTTTTTATGATGTAATGTTGTCTTTGATTTGAAAATATATGGATAATCTGATGAACTTTCGACTAAGCTTTTACTCATAAATTCAGAGAGTTACATTGTAAGGATTTAGATTTTTAACATTTATTGGTGATGGAAAGGAGTGAAAGGTTTAAAATGATGTTTAAAATGATGCATTTGCTAGAACTGTTATTTCTATTCATTTGATTTCACTTATATACTAGTATTTACAAAAATATCCACAATTCTGTATGCAGTTGTCAGAGGTTAGAGGTCTGTTGCAACCACTATTGAAATAACGACCACTATTGAAATAATCAAATCAATAGTGGTTGAGAGTGCATTTCAATAGCAAACATATTAAGTAACCACTATTGAAATACAACCGCTATTGATATAATTATATCAATAGTGGTTGAGAGTGCACTTCAATAACAAACAAAGGTAATTACCACTAATGAAATAGGACCACTATTGAAATATTATTTCAATAGTGATTGAGAGTGCATTTCAATAACAAACATAGGTAATAACCATTATTGAAATACAACAACTATTGAAATAATTATTTCAATAGTGGGTGCAAGTGCATTTCAATAACAAACATAGATAGTTACCATTATTGAAATACGACTACTATTGAAATAATTATTTCAATAGTGGTTGAGATTCATTTCAATAACAAACAAAGGTTGCAACCACTATTGAAACAATGTACAATTTTGAGATAAAGATTTCAATATGGATTAAATTATTGATTTCAATAGTGCATTGAACAGTGAATTAAATATATATTGAAATAATTATTTCAAAAGTTGCTGATGCGGTGAAACTTTTCTTTCAATAATTGTAGTATTTCAATAGTGAAACCTAAGGTAACCATATTGGAATGCACTCTCACCCACATTCAAATAATTATTTCAGCAGTGCTCGTATTTAAAAAAAAAATGTTGAAATCCATGGTTTTTATATTGACATGCACTCTCACTCACTTTTGAAATAATTATTTCAAAAGTTGCTGATGCAGAAAAACTTTTCTTTCAATAGTGTTAGTATTTCAATAGTGAAATCTATGGTCACCATATTGAAATGCACTCTCACCCACAATTAAATAATTATTTCAGCAGTGCTAGTATTTTATAGTGGTTGAAACTTATGGTAATTATATTGCAATTGAAATGCACTCTCACCCTCTACTGAAATAATTATTTCAATAGTGGTTATTACCTATGTTTGGTATTGAAATGAACTGTCAACCTCTATTGATATAATTATTTCAATAGTGGTCGTTATTTCAATAGTGGTTGCAACAGAGGTCAATACATGACCGAATCACAAGACACAATAATATCTACTACATACTGTTACATAGTACATAAACATGAAATAATTTGCTCTAGGCCTACTTGCATTTCATGTATAAAAAATGAACAAAATAAGGAAGTAAAATTATTGTTTTATTTACAATGTAAACAAGTATTTCATACATTATTTGGCACCTTGTCTTCTGTGCTTGTAAATTTAATGCTTCTATCTACAATATAAATTCAAGTCCATGCTTTTCAAAATCACCGACAGCTTTTTTTTTTAAAATAAAAATGACACTTGTAAATTTACTTACCTTAACATTGGTCATTTATCCAAAACAATTTTGTTAAAATCATTCTGATTGTACTCTGAAGTCGACATAAAAAAGATGCTCAAGTTTCTGATTAACAATATCTATTTTGTTTTTGAGGACCACGTCTTCAAAGAAGGCTATGGAGATAACGAACAGTACTCAGTATCAAAGTCCATAAAACAATACAAAATAGGAGCAGAGCAAACACGGACATCCGAAATATCCGAGGTGGGTCGTGGAGGAGAGAACATCCCCTGCTGACTGGTGTGCTCCTTGTTATGAGCAGAAAATCATAACGAAAAATTCCGTCGTCAATTCAGTTTATAAATAATATTGTTTAACAATCAGTATGAAAAACGTCAGTCAGCACTTGTCTCATGACAATGACAAGGTCATTGTATCGATCATATAATTTACGAAATGATGACTTTAAACGAGACTGATGATAATTATAAAAGTCAAAAAGAAACCTAAGATTAACAAGAATGTCTTCCGCTGTTTGACCGGAAGTAACTTTCACTCTTTAAAAAATGAATAAATACATCCAAAATGGTTTAAATCCTCCAAATCTATGTTAATTAATGCAAAAATTAGCCATTTTTGCAACTTTCCGTTTGAACGGAATTGACGACGACGGACGGAAAATCGAATGCTCCCAGTGACAGATATTACCCAAAAACTTGTCAAGAATGGCAAAAAAGCGCATTTTTGACTACTTCCGGTTCCACCGGAAGTGACGTCACCGGACAAATTTTTACGACCGCAATAGATTTAGCTTAACATTTTTGAACAACTTTGCTTTATAAATATATTACAAATTCTCGATACCTTTTGAGATATTAAGGAAAAACTTTCGGCCCCTCGGGGCCCTTATTTATATGGGCCAGCCCTTTTTTTCCAGATATCATTTGAAATATCATGTAATTCTACACTCCTTTTGTTTTATATGTTTTAACAAAATGTTTCTAGGAAAAAGATATTGAAGAAAAAGTGTCCGAAATTTTGAATTTTACAGAAGGACCATCTTCGGACCATAGCGAGCGTCGGCGATTCGTGCATCCGGTAGTTATGATAAACTAAGTACACTTCTCCAAAGGTTGCTCTAGCCTCACTGAAAATTTCATGATTCTGTTTTCAGTGCTTTTTGAGAAAACTGCCGGACAAAGTGACCCTCTTTAATTCATTCATGTCCAGTTCACCTAATCAATTCGATATTGTCGACATCGCAATGTAAACAATGTTGATACGATATCGTGTTTACATCGTCTACATTGTTACTGTTTCTACATGATGACATCGTCAACGTCGACATCGCAATGTAAACAATGTTGATTCGATATCGTGTTTACGTCGTCTACATTTTTATTGTTTCTACATGACGACATCGTCAACGTCGACATCGCAATGTTGACAATGTCGATACGATATCGCGTTTACATGGTCTACATTGTTAATGTTTCTACATGACGACATCGTTGAAGTCGACATCGAAATGTTTACAATGTTGAAAGGATATCGCATCATCAACAACATTATTATCATTTCTACATTGTAAATCAATAACAGCTATGGGTTGCTGGAAAATGTCAGTGAAAGGGTTACTCTTTTGTGCTGCTCATAAGCATGCCAAGAAACATGCCAGTTGTATGCGAGTTTACCTTTCATAGAGTAGAGAAGTTTGCGAGGCAAACCCATTAATAAGTAGAGTGCATGGTAATGTCTTGACACGAATTTACAACCATAGTGTTGTTAGTAAGAGGGAAGTTTGATTACATTAAATGTATACATTATATTATTTTTTTTTAGAATGCTGCAAAGCAATTGTTATAGACGGGCATATGAAAGGAACACGTTCAGTGTGCGCCGCTACGGATGTAAGAACGACAGAATCCGAAGAGCTTGGTAGCACAAAAGAGTGACCCGTTCACTGACATTTTCCAGCAACCCATATAAATGCTACCAAGCTTTTCGGATTGCAGCATTCTAAAAAAAAATAATGTATACATTTAATGTAATCAAACTTCCAATATTATTGGTTTGCCTCGCAAACTTCTCTACTCTATGAAAGGTAAGCTTGCATACAGCTGGTGTGATTAAGGTTAGTCCCACACATTCATCATCTTATTTGTATTAGTGATGGACCACACCCTATAGTAAAATTCAGGTTAGTATCGCACATCACTGCTGTAAGTTAGGTTAGTCTCGAACATCATTCTATCAAAATGGGTTAGTCGTGTACACTACAGCACTATATAAAATATATCTTGCACATCATTCTATTAAAGTGAATTCTAAGTATCGTACACCACTCTACTAATTCAGTTAGTATTGTTCACCACTCTAGACTTACACACAACTCTACTAGCTAGGTTTGGTTTCGCATACCACTGTATTATTATTAGGGTTTGCCTCGCACACCACTCTATACTAATAAGATCACTCTATACTAATTAGGGTTAGTCTCGCACACCACTCGATAGTAATTAGGGTTAGTCTCGCACACCACTCGATACTAATTAGGGTTAGTCTCGCACATCACTGTTTACTAATAAGGATTACTCTCGCACATCACTGTTTACTAATTAGGGTTAGTCTTGCTCACCACGATATATTAATTAGGGTTAGCCTCGCACACCACTCTATACTAATACGATCACTCTATACTACTTAGGGTTAGCCTCGTACACAACACGATACTAATTAGAGTTATTCTCGCAAATCACTCTATACTAATTAGTGTTTGTTACGCACATACTGTTTACTACTTAGGGTTAGTCTCGAACACCACTCGATACTAATAAGGGTTAGTCTCACACACCACTCGATACTAATTAAGGTTAGTCTCACACATCACTGTATACTAATAAGGGTTAGTATCGCACATCACTGTATATTAATTAGGGTTTGTTTCGCAAACCAATCTTTCAATTAGGGATAGTCTCGAAATTGCTGTTCCAGTTTGATTTATTTACGAATAATTTTACTCTTTTCGTATCAATGAATATCTTTCACATGTGTGTATCTACAAATATCTATTAATGCATACTTATAGACAAATTGCACGCAACATACATGTAGCACTTACGTAATGGTAATGTTTATTTTTTATCTCACCCTTGGGAGTAGTTGAATTAATTAAATTAAGTTTTTTGAGACTAGTTTTATTTGATTAAAAATAATGCACTTACTTTCGTGTTTGCATTTGTCGGTATGGAAGGATGAGGACCATTTGACTGAAAATGTCCTCCATAGGCCATTCATTTCAGATTCCAGCACGTCTTTCAGTTTGTCGGATGAAATATATTCGATATTTTGTTGCATCCCGTAATTTTCTTGAATCTCTAAAAGGTTTTCTTGTACCATGCCTCGCTCAGGCGTCTTCTATCCATGACCTCGGTATTTTTATCTAAATTCATCCATTCTTACCCCAAGTGTTCATCGTTATAGGCATAGGCAATTCCTTTAAATGAAACTGATTTCCTGTATCTAATTTCCTGTATCTGATTTCCGGTATTTTTATCTAAATTCATCCATTCTTACCCCAAGTGTTCATCGTTATAGGCATAGGCAATTCCTTTAAATGAAACTGATTTCCTGTATCTAAAATCGCAATTCAATATCAGTTTAATTTTATTTATCCAAAGTCATTTCATGAATTAACATTTAAAAATGCCGTATTTACTTTGAGTATGGAAAATTATTATTTAATACTGATTTTTCAATTGACTAAATACGTATCAAACTACAGTAATTTGTATTCATATTTATAGGGATCAATAATGCATGTAAGCTTTAAGTTACACACATTATTTTCACATTATTTAAATTCTTATACATGTACTTACAAGTCAATATCAACCCTCCTTAATAATTCCATGGAAAATACCGAGTCGCATGTGGACGCAAAATATTCTTGATCTAAAACATCAGAGTAGTAAAGCTCAATACTTTTCTTCTTTTAGGTACTGCATTTATACACAGTGTTGCATTTCCTGCATTCCAATTCAAATCAAAATCACAGAATCTGATCCCCGGTTGTTTAAATTAAAACATTTCGAATATGTTTTTTTTCTTTGAGGTATTCCCGGTGGCAGACTTTTAATGTGTATCAGTTTATCTTCGATTTTTCTAACTGGTTTCAATAAGTCATTCAAATACATAATAAAAGTCTATATATTCTTTAAATGAATAATTACCGTTACGTTACTGACACAAAACCAATTAAAATATTTTCCCGAGCATTTTGTCGTCGCTATAGTAAGTTTATTTCTGACGTCACGCCGTCACAATAGCAATGACCTTAAACATTACTCACTTTAACGTCATCGCATAGAGGATGTCTGCATTTGTGCATCGAGACAGAAATTAAAATTGCTACAAGGAAACAATTAATGATCCACTCGATGAATTAACAAATGAAATATTGCATAATACTGCAGTGTCGAGCTGCGTACCCATGGAATTTTTTATTCCTCCTTTTCTTACTGGCATCGCGCATTTCTTGAACAAATACGAAATTCGACCCTGGGGAAGCTGGACCCAACATTCAATCATTTATTCTGCGACGGGCGGATGCACTTGAACGAACAAAACAGCAGCAATGGATGCTGTCCGATATGTCATTGCCGAAGTTGAGAGTGCTACTGAACTTTGCGACATGAGGTCTGAAATGAATCAATGTAAGTAAATAAAATATATTTATTATGTATTAATTGATTTTTGATATTGATTATTTATTGAAATACTTACACCTAAATATTTATGTTGCTCAGTTTCCATAATTCGTATACTGTTGCTTCAGTACCTCCACCCCCCTCCCCCCCCCCAAAAAAAATGCATAAGCTCAATACTTTTACAATTATTACAAAAGTATTCATTGATCATGAATTAATGAGAGTCTTATCATAATAAATTATATATAAACATCTACAAAGAGAATAAATATCTATATAAGATCATTTATTTTTCTTTTTTATTGAAATTAAGTTTCGTTTTTATAATTTTTACACATCCCATGAAGCCAGAAACTCATAAAAAAGTGAACGGTATATAGATGGTTGATAATGTCGATCAATTGTGACGTCACTGTGAAAATACAAGGATTTTTAGGATCAAGCAATCAGTTGAAGGTCTTAGAAAAATCCTATATTTATTAAACATGTAAATAAGGGGTAAAATACATATCCTCTGCTCAGATATCAGATACATATACTCACGCACATGAGAGACCTCTCCCTTCAAACATTGAGATTTTAAAATTTTGTTGAGTCTTTCTCTGGTCAAGCAGTGCATTTAACAAATAAAAATTTTAATTACAAAACATTATTTATAGATTATTCAATTGTTTAAAGCAAATTAGACCCCCCCCCCCATTAGACTTTAAGTGACAAACTAGAGGTACTCTGAGCAATGGGCTCACTAAATGATACCTTCCGCCTCCCAAATGTGTATAAATGGCCGTGTCCATAATTTGCTATGGAAAACCCAAAATATGTGTCGGATCAAACACTAAAATAGGAAGTGCACAATGGCAATATGTTATTAAGATTCTGTGAAAGTTTCATCAAATTTCATTCAGTTTTATGAGAGGAGTTGCGGATAAGAGATGGGTACCCCAAAGCGTAACAGACGGACGGACGGACGGACGGACGGAATTAACGAATACTATATACCCTCCCACTTTTCAAGCGGCGGGTATAATAGAAGACCATCCTCTTTTTTTAATCCTCCGTTACAATTACAATCAAATAATAAATATAAAGATATATGATTAAAGAATAAATAAGTTTAAATTTTCGTTACAAATTCATTTTTGAGTATTTCATTATACCCCCGCTTGAAAAGCGGGAGGGTATATAGTAATCGTTAATTCCGTCCGTCCGTCTGTACGTCCGTCCGTCCGTCCGTCTGTTACGCTTTGGGGTACCAATCTCTTATCCGCAACTCCTCTCATAACACTGAATGAAATTTAATGAAACTTTCACAGAATCTTTATTACATATTGCCATTGTGCATCTCCTATTTTACTTTTTGATCCGACACATATTTCGGGTTTTCCGGCCACAGGAAAACATGGACTTTTTCACCAGTTATAACCATATGGGAGGCGGGGGGTATCATTTAGTGAGCTCATCGCTCACAGTATCTTTAGTTTTTTTAATGATCCGATGAAGAAAAAAAAAGAATACTATTTTCAAAATTTTGAAACAAATTCAGGTGTGTATTTACTTATTATTTCTTTTTCTTTTAATACAGCTGCTACAGTTGATTCACTATGAAAACAGCTGAACAACGACAGCCGGCAAATTCAGCTGTTGGATGAGCTCAAAACCTGGCAAAGCAGTCTCGGGCTATACAAGATGGGTTCCGCATCCGACTACGATACGACAATATCTCTGACAGCGAACAATGGCGAAACTTTAAAGAGACAAACTTGTAGAAGTGAGTCTTATTTTATGGTTGATTTTGATTCATTCAGTTCAATTGCGCACATTCATAAATGTGCCGTTACACGGCTTATATGTGTATATGTTCGTAGACTGTTTTGTGTTATTCCGTTTTTATCCGTGTGAAATGTTTTAGTCCACCGTTTATGTCCGAATACTACTTGTGTTACTATTCAGTGTTTCTCGTGCATTTAAAATCAAATTACGAAGTGACGATCATGCAAATTTATCAGACCACAAACTGCTCTTTGCCAAACTTCCCATCGCCGCTAACATACGTGGAGATACCATAGACTGTCAAAAGATCAACAACAGAAAACCAAAAAGAAACTGGGAAAAATGTGATATAGAAACTACAAATTGGAATTGTCAAGGAGAATCCTACATAACAACAACAAATTAGAACCATCCTTTGATATTACAGAAGCTATAAATACATTGACCAGTAACATCATACAAGCAGAGAAGAAGGCTTTTAAAACACCTAAAAGGAAAAAATGCTACAAAACCAAAGTCAGATGGTCCGTGAATGTTGCTATGGCAAGTAAGGAGTCAAAGATTGCTCACAAGAGGTGGAAAGATGCAGGAAGACCACAAGACCATAATCACCCCCTCAATTTACTAAGGAAAAATGCTAAGCGAACCTTCCGTAAAATCCAAAGGCAAGAATCGGCCTTCGAAAGAGTTAAACTATACAGTAAGATAACAGAAGCAAACATCAATAAAGACCAAAAGTTATTTTTTAAACTAGTCAATGAGCAGAGAAACAAACCAACAGATAAAACTGATCATATCATTGTGGAAGGAGAAGCGTACCATGAATATGACAACATAATTACAGGATGGCAGCTGCATTTTGAAGATTTAGCAACACCAAAGGAAAAGGAATCCTTCGATGAGGACTATAAACAGACAATAGGCCATAATCTACTTATTATTGAAAATATATGCAAAGCCAATAAATCTCCTACTGAAAAGATATCTGAGGAAAAAAAAAAATAGAGATATTATTAAGAACCTTAAAAACAGCAAAGCGCCCGATGCAACAGACCTTACAGCAGAACACCTTAAGATGGGCATTGACCAGATATCCCCAATGCTTACTGACATTATTAATGCCATACTGCATACAGCTGAGGTACCGACAGGACTAAAAACGGGCATTCTGACACCAATTCTTAAAAATGGAAAAGATAAGACAAAGCTGGGAAACTACAGAGGAATAACAGTGACATCTCTAATTGGGAAGGTCCTAGAAACATGCCTGAGAGACCAACTGGAACCTATTTTAGATCCATCACAAAATGCCCTTTAAAGAGGGTTCACACCTGGAACCTCCCCATTGATGGCCGGACTAATAATCTCTGAAGCCTTCTGCGAAGCAAAGGACAATAAAGAATAATTAATCCTGCAGACCTTCGATGCAGAAAAGGCATTTGATGTAGTGTGGCACGAAAATTTACTATGTAAACTATATAAAGATGGCATTGAAGGCGACCTTTGGAACTAGGTGAAATCTCTACACACAGATGCACATACAATAGTGAAATGGAATGAAAATCTATCACAGGAAATAAAACTAGAAAAAGGTATAAGGCAAGGAGCCAAATTATCTACCTTAATGTATAAAAGATTCAACAATGACCTCCTAAATACACTACAGACTGTACCTGAGGGAGTAAAGATTGGAACTCTTGACATCACCGCGCCAACATGCGCGGATGACATTGCCCTGTTAACAAAAAACCAAAGAGACGCGCAGATTTTGACTAATTTAGTGAATACTGCTTCAAATAAAGATAGATTTACTATAAATTCAGCAAAATGTAAAATTCTAACGTTTAAGACTCGTCAGAAAAAATTTCAGCAAGAAATTGAAGTGAAATTGGGGAATAAAACCATCAATCATGTAACTTCCCTAAAACACTTAGGCATCGAAAGAAATTCAACAAATACTCCTGATGTCTCTGATACTCTAAATATGTGGATTACATTCGTTATACCTAGATTACTACATGGAATTGAGCTTTTAAACATAAGGAAAATTGACTCAGAGAAACTTGAAAAATATCAAAGAAAGGTACTGAAACAGCTTCAAAGTCTCCCTGACAGGACTGCATCGATTGCAACTCTATCCCTGATTGGAGCCAAAACGATAGAGGCCCACATTGATGCTAGAATTATCACAACATTTTTGAATATTGCTAAAGATCCTGCAACAATAGAGCACCAAATGGCAGTACGACAATTATTGACAAAATCTGATAACAGTGCCAGTTGGTTTATTAGAGCAAAAAGTACCCTGGGAAAGTACGATCTACCGGACCCATTATACCTGTTAAGAAATATAAGAAGTAATGAAGAGGCAAAACTCTGTTAAAACAAAAAGTAAAGAAGCAAATATCCGATTACTGGCAAATCAAAAATGAAATTGAAATCTCAGAAAAAGTCTCCCTACAACATCTGAAATTACAGACCAACTCATGCAGACGACCTCATCCAATATGGCAGTCAAGTACGTTTTCACCGAGTACATCAAATAAGGCCATTGTCAAAGCTCAACTTGCAACAAATACCTACCGCTTACAAGACAATATTAATAAATTTAACCAACACGAAGTGAAAAATTTTAAGACTTTAGAGCCACAATAGAGTAGGTTAATAATGCTAAATCAATTTAAGGATAAATAACACAAACAAACTTTTTTTTCAGAAATCAGCATTATTTCTCATAGATTTACATTTGAATTGACAACCTGAATAATGTTTACCAAGTAGAGTGGGAGAATTTTGTAAGATTTTGTCATTAAGTGAAAAAAATGTGCAAAATTTAGTATGGAATTATATAGAAGGCAAAATAAAATCTCAAATCTAAGCACCAAGGAAAACCTACGATTTCTTCATATTTCAGGGACTTATTATTTATATCAATACAAATCAAAATCAGTCAAAAAATATATATCAACCCGCGCATATATTTTTTGTTTGTGGTAAGTACCCTTAATGTACATTCTATTTATATGAATTCAGTTAGGAAATATTTTTTTGTGTAAATTTAACTTTAAACTTGGAAAATTCAGTGTCAATGTCAGTGATGTGTATTCAGTCTTGTTTTGTTATTTTTGTTTGTAGCCTTTATCGTAAGATCATCTATGTGTCAACTGAATAAAATATTAGACGATGATTGAGGCGTTATAATAAATGTAAAAAAAGTAAATATTAAAAAAGAGACATTTTTAGGTAACATCTCCATTCAAAAGCCTGTGGTAACATGGCAAATCCTGGGAAAATATGCAGGTGTCGTGAGGAGGAAAGAAAAAAATGCCAACCCTAGCGATGGTTTATACAGCCAATTTTTCCTTTGCATGCCAAAACCGGAATTTAGAGATGCAGATTTAAATGAAGAAATCTTACCCAATACTCCTAATCTGGCCAGGTAATAAGAACGTACATTATCATATATTTCTGTCCTCATAAACATTTTTAAATGTTTAAACGGGAAAATAAAAAAAAAATTCAATTACTTGAAAAGTTGACAAATTAAAAAAATGCCCAAGATAGGCCAATTTCTCAGTACCAAATTTTTGCATTAATTCTACATTATCCTGATATCAATTACCGGTATTATATAGTGGGGAGGGGGGAGTAAGCAGACTTTCTAAGAACATTTCCAATAGTAAAAGTAATGTTGGGAAAAAAGTGGGGGGAGGGCAGGTCCCCTCCCCCCCCCCCCCCGGTTGGTATATGGCTGTGGTGCATTTAATTTGCTAGTATAAAATTGTATTAATTTTCTTTTAAGTAGAATTATTAACGGAAGTTTAACACTCTGGAATTAATTTGTCTAACAATTAATCACACTGGACTCAAATGATGTAGTGTGCATTTAACAAGTCTCTTATCTTCTTTCAGAGTTTTCTATGTGGTTGATCAAACACACAAAAATAAAGGATTCTACATGTATGACAATGACGCTCAGTGAGCAATAGAAATTTCTCCGGGAAAACCACAGCGCTGATGCAGATATATCTGGTACGCTAAAAAATGTACAAATGTCATGTTCCTAATTTTGTTCATTGCTTTGGGCATTCACACAGGTCAAACTTCACGTGCGAGAGCAATAGAAATTGTTTCATTTTTTAAATATAATATACTAGTTGTACATATAAATGAAATCTTTTGGGTGTTCCTACAACCTTCACAGAATAAAATCCTCCAACCCTATAAATCCAGACCTGCGTGCATAAATTCTTTCCCTGTGAATATCATATACATGTAACTATTTGTTCATCAAAAACTCAAAGATACAAAAAACATTGTAGCACTTTATCAAATGATTTGGAGACTTAGTATGATTAAGTAGTATTATTTTTTTTATAGGAATGTTGGCAAAATTAAATGGTCATACCCAGCGCCTAGCGATGATAATTCAGGCAGTCCTTAATGCAGCCGAATTTCTGGTATCTGTTGGAGAGTCGTCTAACCAGCCAATCACGTCTGATTTTCAAGATATGTGAAGAATCGCCTCTCCTCGCCTATTGATGTTGATAACATCTGTTTGATTAAATTGCAAAGCACAGAAAATCCATCAACCTAGCAAAATATTTCATGAATCACAAAAAGTATCTGTCTGCGTGGATATACAGCTACGGGAGTCCTTGAGCAGTCTTGCAATATCATTCCACAACTAACAAGAAAGATCCTTCTTTATCCAGGACCATCCGTTCCATGCAACGCCATAACAAGGAGCAACCAACAAGGAAACGAAACATAAAAAGCCGCAGGTTGGAGGGCTACTGATTTTCACTTTCATTAAAAAACCCACCCAAGACATGTCTCTTGAAAGTACCAAACAGATGACAAACACTCTTTTCAAGGTTGGAATAGACATGAAGGAGTACAAGGAGACTTTTTCTAACACCGAGAATGCACCACCGTCCAAAAAAATGAAAACTCTGTTCATGAATGAATCATTGTTCTAAACTGATTTCATGTTGATGTTGCACAACCACTTGAATGGCCATAATGCAATTGTTTTCATACTGATATATGTATTTTTTACAATTCAAGTAATATACAACATTAAAATTCTAATATCTTTCCTTTAATATTAACTCATGTCATCCTTCTGTATACTTTTATTCCTCTTGCAAATCAATTGTTAGTTCATATTAAGAATGGAAGAGACATACTTCATACTTGATGTACACTTAGAGTCAGATATCGCCTTAGTGATAATGTAGAGAAGTAACCAGAATATATTGCCTTATTAATATGGAGTTAACTTAATTTTATGCGTTAAATGCGTTGTCAATGATTTTACCAAGATAAAAAGACAAAAAAGGAAACTTAATGTCGACAGGATGGCAACTCAATATAAACCAACACAGCTACTAAGTATATTAACAAAAACAACTAATATCAATGCAATGTTTACACAACATCAAATCAAAACACGACCAACTTTGCGATGTCGACGATGAAAACAATGTAAAAAAGATTTTTTAAAAAGGCAATGTTGATAGGAAGTTGACTCAATATCGAATAACATTGCGATGTCGACGATGTGAACGATGTAAACAATATAAAAAGAACGCAATGTTGACACGATGTCGACTCAATTTCGACCAACATTGCGATGTCGACGATGTGAACGATGTAAACAATATAAAAAGAAGGCAATGTTGACACAATGTCGACTCAATATCAACCAACATTGCGATGTCGACGATGTTAACGATGTAAACAATATAAAAAGAAGGCAATGTTGACACGATGTCGACTCGATTTCGACCAACATTGCGATGTCGACGATGTTAACGATGTAAACAATATAAAAAGAAGGCAATGTTGAAACGATGTCGACTCGATGTCGACCTACATTGCGATGTCGACAATGTCACTGATGTAAACAAGATAAAAAGAAGGCAATGTTGACACGATGTCGACTCGATTTCGAACAACATTGCGATGTCGACGATGTTAACGATGTAAACAATATAAAAGGAAGGCAATGTTGACACGATGTCGACTCGATATCGACCAATATTGCAATGTCGACTATGTTAACGATGCAAAAAAAGATAAAAAAAAAACAACAAAAAACAAAGTTGACACGATGTCTACTCGATATCGCCAACATTGCGATGTCGACGATGTGAACGATGTAAACAACAGAAAAGGGAAGGCCATGGTAACAAGGTGTTGACGTTATATTGTTAAACAATGTATTATATAAAGATATAAACAAAGCCATTATTGTCATGATCAATATGTTATGATATTAGGAAGACTCGTAATTTTATAGCAATGTCGACAATATTGAAAAAACTTCGTGCACTGAACATACCTCCTTAAATTCACTAAATCACAGAAAATTCCAAACTGGAAATGACGCCATCAAAATGAAAGAATAATAGAATCATTCATTACTACGAGTGTGGGATAGTGAAATTCCACCGAGGGGACAAGATTCACAGTCTAGGACGAGGCTTTGCCGAGTCCTAGACCTTGAATCTTGGCCCCGAGGTGGAATTTCACTATTCCCACACGAGTATGTAATGAATGATTATTTTTATCGCATTATTTTATCCAAAATAACGGCCTGTCAATGACGTCGCCATGATGGGGCTAAAACAGTATTTTTAATTTTCCATCTAATTAAAAATCTGAATACACCATCGGAGAGAACGTACCTGAAAATGGTTTACACGTAGTGTAAACTAATAAAATAATTTCAGTCCGTGTAAATTAATCAAAAAGATAAAAAATGGGAATAAAAAACTTATCTATCCGACAGCGTAAAAGAAGAATCAGTCCGCGATCTAAAAATAGTGCCATTAAAAAAGTGAAAATACGACAATATTTTGAATAAAAATAAGTTTATATTAATAAGTTAAATGACAACAGTTTAATTATGTGTTATATTTATTTACATTGTTACAATTTCTTTATATAATGACGGAATGTTTACGTTCTCGTTCGTGGCGTAGTAATACACAGTGTAAGACAGAAAAATCTCACACTGCTGTCTCACACCGGACAAGTCAATCTTACACTGGTGATTATGCGAGAAATATCTATCTAGAGTTTAATTCTCTGCCTCACCTGAAAGTTTCATGAAAGTCGATTTAGTCGTTTTCGTGCATAAAATCGGTAGGAAAAAAAACAATAAAAATAATGGAAAAGAAAGCTAAAAATAACAGTAACGTCTTCCGTTGAAGACGGAATACCTTAATAACTAGAGCAGAGCTCGTTGCAATGCAACGCGCAATGAGTAGGCCTTCCGTCCTGTTATGACCGGAAGTGACGTCAACAACAAAAAAAGCAATGAGCTTAGTCGTCTCCAGTGACTTTATATTTAATTTTTCGTCAAAACCTTTAAAAAAAAATAAGCTTTTTTGCTACTTCCAGACTGACCGGAAATGATGTTTGACGGGAAAAATTAAGTTTCATGCTTCTAGTGACATATGTTACCCCAAAACTTGTCAAGAACGTCAAAAATATGCAATTTCCGACTATTTCCGGTTTGACTGAAAGTGACGTCGCCGGACGAATTTTGTCGACACTAGTAGATTAAGCTCAACATTTTGAACAACTTTGCTTCTTTGTTGTATTACAAATTCTTAATACTTTTTGGGATATAAAGGGAAAATTTCCGGCAACTCTCCGCCCTTAAATTTTTGGGCCATCCCCTGATAGTTGATATCTTTTGAAAGATCATGACATTCTTCACAACTTTTGTTCTACAGTGTATATGTCTTTACAAAATATTAACAAAATAATAAAGGATACTACAAAAAATGTGTGAAAAAGTACTAAATTCCCGGTAGGACTTTTTTTCTGCTGAAGACAGAGGACCTTAATAATAATAATAATAACTAGAAACTCTTGTTGCTACAGCAACAAAAAAGGTCTTCCGTTCTCCTCTGTTAATCTGTATGCAGGATGTTTTTTTTATTATTTTAAAAAAGACAGATATATAATAAAGAAATAATAGACAAAATGCAAAAAAAAAATTAATAAATAAAAACTAGTAAACAAATTGTTCAGTGAACAATTATCGACCTATCCACCTTTTTAAGCATTTCAATATCATTTGGGCTGAAAAAAAAGGAAAAAAACAAGAAAATAAAAAAAACAGCTAAAGTCTCATTTTTCCACTAGGATTTTAGATCGGGCTGGCAGTTGGTATAATTTCACCCTAAACAGACTTCCTAGATTGTTTGTAGTCGACTCGGTACAACAACGATTTCATTGATCACGCAAAGAGAGCACGTTAAAAACATTGTAACACGCTCCTATGTGTACATATGAGCTTGAATTAGATTGTTTTCAAGTTAAGATGTAATGGGTAGGGTCTGATTAAAATTATGATATACCTATTAATATGAATAACATGCATTTGGTCTGCGCATCAAGACGGAAGCGTAAGTGGAAACGTTGTGAAATGTCCCATGTGTACCTGCATCATGTGTGCATTATAAATGTATTAAAGAGATGTTTGAAAAATATCTGATTTGAGTTGTTTTATGTTTGAAATGAATGGCGATAAATTATTTAAGAGCATGTGAGAAACATGAGCGAGAGATCCAAGGCAGTTTTGTAATTATAGAAAAGGAAAACAGAGAATCGGGTTCGGATTTTAACATTCCTGACCGAAATAGGTATGGACTATGTGTGAGAATTAAATTCATTGTAAATAGCATAAATAAAATTCCAGAATTACAGGGAAGAAACGTGTATTGCTTGTTACTATGCTGAAAGTCGCTATTTCTTATACAGTTGTGTTATTCTAGAAAAAAAAATCAAGATTCATTCAATTAATATTAAATATAAATAAAATTTAAATAAATTCCACACACCAAAGAAAGATAGAATACTTGGTATTAAAATGTCGTATTAGAGCAGGAGAATCGAATGATATTAACAACAAATGAAGAAATAGCCAATACAAGCTTTAATTCATTTTATGCTCATCAGAATTTAAATTTCAGACAGAAAAAATGCAGTTTTTGCCGATAATCCGTATAATTTCATTATACTCAAGAGACTCACCGTAAAACTCTTAGGACACTTTCTTTTAGGTGTCTTCTACTCAAATCCTTAATCTTATGTCGATCTGTGGTGTCGTTTTAGAGGTAGAAGTTTTTTCTATGTTGCTATTGACTTTTTTAAGGGACGGGAGGGGGGGGGGTATTTCATAAGCATTTCTTAAAATGAGAGTTGTTAGTACCTCCACATACTTAAGCTTGATTTGAGGTTACTCTAGACATTTGCAGTCTGAATAAAATGTCCCAAAATCATTTCAAATACTTTTTTATAAAAGATATTTATGGGATAGTACGATACTCAATTTATGCAGTTTTTCTCTCTTAATTGGAAGTCGTCGTTTTTGTTTCCAATGGGACAGACATATTTCAAAACTACAAGTATGATGCTATAAGGTAATACTAAGAAAAATTCCATTAAGAAAAGTTTAAAATTTTGATTTATTTGATCACTTCCTGTGACAACCGGAAGTGACGGCGGACGATCTTAAACTCAAAAGATGTGTCTACTCATCAAGGTCTACCATCCCTATTAATTTGGTGTCTTAATCTCTTACCGTTAACGAGATCTAGCAATGATAACTTCTGATTTTGAGGACAGGACCTCACGCGACCGGAAGTGAATTTTACTGACACATCAGACATTCCTGTAGACATTTGCAGTCTGAATTACATATCCAAAAATCATCACAAATACTTCAACTATAAGAAATATTTATGGGAAAGAAAAATACTCAAAATATGTAGTTTTTCTCTTTTAACCGGAAGTCGACATTTTTTGTTTCCTTGGGACTGATACATTTCGAAACTACAAATAAGATGCTATAATATGATGCAAAAAAGTATCATGAAAGAAAAGTTGAAATTTTCGATTTCTTTGATAACTTCCTGTGACGACCGGAAGTTACGGCGGACAATCTTACCCAAAATGGTTTTGCCTACTAATCAAGATCTACCACTTCTACTTAATCTTTTTCCGTTTACGAGATCTAGCTATGATAACTTCTCAAATTCGAGGACAGGAAATCACGCGACCGGAAGTGAATCTTTTAAAGATATTTGACGTTACTGTAGACATTTTCAATCTGTATAACATATCCGAAAATCATTACAAATACTTTATCTATTAAAATTATTTATGGGAAAGAAAAATACTCAAAATATGTAGTTTTTCTCTTATAACCGGAAGTTGTCGTTTTTGTTTCCAATGGTACAGACATATTTTGCAACTACGAATAAGATGCTATTATGTTATGTAAAAAGAGTTTCTTAAAAAAAGTTGAAATTTTCGATTTTTTTATCATTTCCTGTGATGACCGGAAGTGACAGCGGATGATCTTAACCCGATTGGCTTTGCCTACTTATCATGATCTATTACTCATATAAGTTTTGTGTCTAAATCTCTTACCGTTTCTGAGATATGACTCGGACAAAACTTTTTTGTCGGAAGTGAATTTTGAAAAACTAAAAACTGCACTTGAAAGATATTTTAACTCATTATCATCCCTGAAAATTTCATGAGAATCTGTCCAGTCATCTCTGAGAAATCGTCAAAAAAGAAAAGGGAAAATAATAATAATAATAAAAAGAAACAGTAGAATCACTTTAAGGTCTTCCGTCTGAAACGGAAAACCTTAACTAGATACGATCTCGTTGCGAGCAACGAGAGGTATCCCGTCCGATTTAGGAAAAAAACCCTCGTAAAACGGAGCTGAAAAGGGATTCAAAATTTTGGTCACAAGGAGGATTGAACCCAGGTCGCGAACGTGAATGAGTTTTTTCTCTTTTATCCCCAACGTGCAAACCATTAAGCTATTGGGAATACTGCTCTAAATATACTGGTGTATACTTTTGCAACAGTACGCTTGTCTAAGAATTATAAAAGGCGGGCAACTATTCAAAATTTCGCGCCAAACGCCACGAGTAAATATTTGCGCCTTTTCTTTGGACTGATCTATTAAATAGGTGTGATAACTTCAATGAAATTAAATAAATAAAACGTTTTTATTGCTTCTATTTTATTTCGACGTTAAGAAAGTATATTTAACACATTGTACACATTACATATCGTATCTAGCCCAGTTACACTTAAGCAGTGAAACGGATATTAAGTTTTAAGATTGACACATATTTGCAACGTACTACTACGTGAAAGTCCAAGTAGTTTTTTTTTTTTACATTTCATGTATCTTTATGTCAGAATGGTGTAATAAAACGCTCAGCTGCCTCCATAAACCCCTACTCGCGAAATGGCGGAGTTGACAGAGACAGCCGCCATTTTAGGCTCGCTTAAGATTTTCAAATATTAATATCTAGAATTCAGATTAACCAATATTGAAACAACTTATATAGTAAGCCTTAATAGAAAAGTCTCTATTACTATTCCAAAAATTAGATAAAAAATATTGGAAAACAAAAAAGTAAGAAAACATGCTTTTTTCAATTCGCATCTCCTAACGACAGGAAGTATTGACGACGAATGAGAGGTAGCGTCCTGGATAGTATCTATCACGATCTATAATACCTGTAAGTTTCACATTGATATCTTTTACCGTTCTTGAGATTAACCACGGACAAAATGTCAATTTAAAATCTGGAAATGTCCCGTAACTTGGCACCAGATTGGAATTTTCAAAAAATCGCTCAGATCGATCATATTCATTTTATGACAAATCCTTTCTGAAAATTTCATGTAATTCCATCCAGTAGTCTTCGAGAAATCGCGTGCACAAAATTTTGGAAAAAAATAATAAAAAGAATAATAATAATAAGAAGAAACAGTAGAATAACTATAAAGTCTTCCGTGAAGACGGATGACCTTAATAATAATAATAAGAAGAAGAAACAGTAGAATCACTATAAGGTCTTCCGTCTGAAACGGAAGACTTTAATAAATGTAAAAAGGGAACGAAGAATAATAGAGGGGTCTTCTGCTGAAAACGGAAGACCCTAATAAATGTGAAAAAGAAACAATAGAATAAAAGAACGGTCTTCCGTTTTTACAGTGGAGACGAAAGACCCTAATAAAAGTGAAAAAGAAACAATAGAATAATAGAATTTCCCTCATATCCATTCCACAACTGATATTAACTTATAATATATACTTTAAATATGACAGTATACATGTATTTGTTACCCTTCTTTTTTTCCTTTTAAGAAATTCCAATACTTACCATGCCAAAGGAAGTAAAAGTTCCTTTTGGGTCAGTCGCTCTTTTACAACCCATCAAACAGGCATGCCCAGACATTGAGGCCGTGGAATGGCAAAAGAGAAGATGTACGGATCCCAACTCAGAGGAATTTAAAATCATTGATATAACTAGCCCCAAATATTCAGGGAGCACACTGGATCCAAAACAACCGAAGTTGATTATAAATGAAACTACATTTGAAGATGGCATTTTTTATCAACTTGTAGTAAAAAACAGGATTGGAAAATCCAGCAGCAAGATATTTCTTAACGTTATGGGCTGTAAGTTTTTATAACCTCGCCTTTTACTGAAACACATTTCTATATCGGTGCTGAAATTTTAAATTTATATGATAAAGCAAAAAGAAATATGTAAGTTCGTTTAAATGGTTTGTACGTTCCATAAAACTGATTTATGGAAGTCGAATGGAGTTTTATTGTGTAATAACTCTTTAATTATTTAATTTTAAAATTCATGTATTGTCCATATCAATCCTAGGTATATATACCTACTAGATATTTGTTTTCTAACATTTTGAAAACTTCTTTTTTTAAAAACTTAAGTTATCATTATGTCACTTACACAATATCATGACATCAATCTTTCTATTGGGTAAACAATCATTTTAGAAATCATATATCCATCAAAAATTTATAAAATTGTTATAAGATTTTTTACCTACGATTTCGTAGTTTTGATAATTTTATTTATTACTTGAAAACCTTTGCTTTAAAAGAGCAAAAATGCTCCAATTTACTATTATGTGCAAAGTGTGGAAACCCCAGTTGTCCCTTTTATTTAATACACGTATCTTTTCTTGACTTAAACATTGTGTTCTGACAGAGAATTAATGATATTCCTTCCTTTATACAGCTCCTCCTAATGTCTTCCTGATGCACAGTACTGATTTTCAACAAAAAAGCGTAACCTTAATTTGTCAGGTTCACTGTGACAGTTCTCATCAGCTTACAGGAGTAGTGTGGTCAAAAGACGACAGTACTATAGATGTTTTGAGAAGTGAAGGCAAATATGTAGGAGGGAATATTGAAAAACTGTCACTGAAAATAACCAATGTAGATGCTTCTGACGCTGGCATATATCAATGTTGTGCCTCCAATATATTTGGATCGACAATCAGCGAACCAATTTCTTTAGGTACTTAAAATTATTAAACACTTTCAAATTTTGACACATCTTTGAAGTGATGTACATTTTGTGTTGCCGTCTTTTCGTTTGCGTATCCGTGCGTCTGTAAACTTTAAACTTTCCCGAATTCAACCCCTGGACTTTTTTCAACCAAACTTGCTACAAATTAGCCTTGTGTAAAGGATATTCAAATTTAATCAAATTAAAGTTTTTAAAAAACCTTGTCCAGAAATAGTAAACGATTAGTGGAATGTTTCTTAATTGCCTCAAGAACCAATTGATAAAACAAGTTAAATCCAAAAGGAACCATCTTTACATTGTATAGATATTAGATGGTTGAAATGATGACCACTTGGATAGGATGTTGTCACAATGAGGGATGAAAGTTTTACATACTGGTATATATTGAAAAAAAAAATATTTAAAAATCTTTTAATCAGGAACAGCTAAACCATGATTTATCATTTTGATATGAAGGTATCCAAAAGTAGTGTGTGTGGATTCAAGTTAATTCAAATGATGGCCCCTAAATGAAGGTCGGGGCTGCTATGGATCTGATACTTTACTCAAAAGAAATATCTATTTTATTACTGTCTTTTCTAATACTTTCATAAAAACACTCGAAAACAAGATTCATCTGAATTTCATAATTATTTTCTTTAAAATTTTCCAGCTGTGCCAAATGTTGAACTCTTAATGAAGGAAAAGAATATAGAAACTGGGACTCTTAAGCTGCAAGCATCCATTAAATCAATTCCAGATGCTTTTAAAGTAGAGTGGAGGGTACAGATGACCCCGGATGATGAATTTCGACCAATAAATTTACACGAAGAAACCTATAAGGGAAGCACAAGTACTCTTCCAAATCCGATATTGGTTGTCAATAAATTTAACTCAAAGAATTTGGAAACATATAGAGTAGAGGTTACCAATTTTCTTGGTGTCAAAGTTGTTTCGAATCAAAGTAAGTTCAAGGTGTGCTAAAATGGAAACTCTTCCACAATATTAAAGACATTTTTGGTTTAGGGACAATTTAAAACATGGTTGGAAATAAATGTATGATTTTCTCAATATCGTTAAATCAATATCTTTAACAGTTTTCATGAAAAAAAGGGGATAAGCTTCTATTTTCTATAGATTTTATACAAGTTATTTACGCTATTTTGTCTAAAACACTGACTGTTTCTAATTTTCTAAAAGTAGTATTTTTTCTTAAATTAAAAGAAATCCATGATGTTCTTTTCAGAGGTTCTCGAAGAAAAACAATCTATAAAAGAAAATTCACATGTCTGTTTGAATGGTACGTGAAATGAATTGAATATACGTAAAGTTTGTATATGTAGTTTAATGGGATTTTTTTCAGTAGTGGAATATTCTTTGTGATGTAGGCAACACAGATAAAACATAAACTGTTTTAAATAACAAACGAAATTTAAATATTGATGAATGTACTGAACTTGTGATATAGGAGGGGGTATAAAATGTTCGTAGACTGGCGCAATAAAATTAAAATCGCTTAAGGTACATCGATGAATTTTAAAATATCTGGTTAACATCGTCTTTTCTCTCTATAGAATAAACCGCAAATTGTAAATTTTATTTTTTGATAAATTAGTAATATTTTTGTAAGCTATGGTATGGTAAGCTATGGTATGTACAGGCGGTGCAACCTCCAATACGACGAAGTGTAATTGAGAAAAACTATTTTGATATGAACACTTGACATCCAAAAATTCCGTTAATTCAGGTATATGTTGGGGTGCCATTGCTTCATAAAATATGAAATTTTCATTTCATTCGGAAAGTTCAATGAAATTTATCTTAAATTTGACTTTTTTTAGTTTTGAGTTTCCAAACAAATAAGTCTTAAACAATGACGTCAAAAGGGAAGAGGAATTTCATTTTCCAACATTCTATAAAGTTTTGCACTAAAAAAAATTGACGTTGATCAAATGTTGCAGATATTAAGGTATATTGATACTCTGATGAGAGGAATAACTCTTAATGTCATAAATGTATATTATTCGTTTATAAATTTGCGAAGCTGAAGTGTCTTTTTTGTCCAATTTTGCCCCGCAAGCTATGTTATAATTTTTTTGTATTTTACTTATATAATACATTCCTTTTGGAAAATCATCAAGGTTCAAGCAACGTAAGTGAGCAGAGGGTTTATTAACCTTAAACTGCCAAAAGCAAAATATGCTGGCACAATCGAGCGAAGATCTCTTCCAATGTATAAATCCAATTGCAATATTATATGCATTAAAAGCCGCCGTTCATGACATTTTAAAGTCAAATAAACAAGACGGGTTGAACTCCTTACTCAACTCCAGGGAATCTCATCAAATTAAGTGTACGAGGTAGATGAAGTGGACATTGAAAAACAATGAAGTTGTTGGACGTCATGAAACTAAACGGCGACAGCCCCGGGAAATCATATAATGTCATTTTTTATTTTATCATAATTTAGCAAATAATGGACGAATCAAGCTAAAATTTTCAACCTTTCTTTATTTTTTGATGTTTTATGTCCCTCATAAATTTTGAAAGTACTGACTACATAGTACTAATTTTATAGCCTCAGTTCACGAACTTTTTGATAACCCCCCGTATATACATGTACAAGTGGAAAGCATGATTATATTTCCTCTCGTTTTAGATCCTTTGAGGAGGTTTTACAAAAAGAGTGGATCAAGTGTACCTTTTTTCAACCTGAGTAAAAGCGTTGTTAATGCCTTCTCTGATAAAGTGGCGAACCTAAAACAGATATTGCTCGGTATGTACAAAATTTATTACATTTAGCTGCAGAAATGTAGCTTTCTGCTTGAGAAATTTTGACATATAAAGCGATTTTTTTGTCGCTCTCTTCAAGTATTATTCCAAGTAGTTTTTGTTTTTTACCCTTTTAGAATAGCATCTGTTAATTAACAATATATTTTACTCTAATCATTTATACTTCATTTACCTTTCCGAAACAGTCCTCTATGACAATCAATTAACAATCGATTAATTAATCATATATTGGTAGAAGTTTGATCTACCTTTTAAAATTTTTAACCCTGGCCTTAACTTCAGAACAGTATGGGTTTGGGCGTCAATACTTTTGCATATGTATTTTTTGTGGTAAGACCTTTTATTGGATATCAAACATTAAACTTGAAGATTTCCATTCCTATGAAAAACTATCATGACCTACTTTCATATTTCACAAGTGCATTTCCAGTGAGTAAGTAGATACCCTGCTTTTGGTACTAATTTATAAAATTTCATTTACGAAAAGTTAAATCTTAGCTATGTTGCCATACGAGGGCATCAGTGTTTCACAAACATATCTTATTCTTGTAGGTTTAGGCGACATTGAAGCAAACTCAATAAAAGCAGCGAAATCATCTGAGGAATGTATTGAACTTATCAAGGAGAACAACCTTTTTAACCCTAGAGATGTGATTTACATGCAATACTTACTAAAGGAGGCAGGATGCAATGAAGTTTACGAAAAATGCATTGAATATGCAATAAAGGCAAAAGCTATGTGCTTTTATGAAAACCCGCAAGGTAACCTAAATTGTAATCGCATTTAAAACTTTGATCACCATAGAAGATTAACAGTTTCTTTATATTCTAGAAATTCATTATTTGCATCTTTTTCAATGAAATTAGACAAAAAAATATATACCAATCCAGGCATCCATTTTTTCTTTGTATCATCTGTCCTTAATCACGTTTATCGCTTTATTTCAATTCATATTTTTTAGAAAATGGATTCATACAAGTAAAATTTCACATATGTGTAAACCTTCAGGAGTACAATGAACAAGAAATTGCGTGCATAAAAAAGACAGTCGAAGATATTTTGGAATGCAGGGAAGATGAAATTAAGATTGCAGGACTTTGTAATGCCAAAGGTTTTATTCTAATTCTTTCAATAAAGGAAAAGTACGCCAAGGACCTTACTTCATTAAATCAGCATCAATGTGAAAAACTCAAGAAACTGAATGTGGATTATATCATTGTTGGTGAAAGAAAAATAGATATGGAAAGCCAAAAATCAAGTGAGTATAGAAGTTTTCAACATGAATTCCAAAACATAATGACAATGCACATTTGTTTTTGTTTCTTAGTCCTGACATTGTGATTTCATAAAAGAAATTGAAGCTGTATTTGAACAATAGAATTAGGCAGACAAAAAAAAAACTTATCCTGCTTATGATAAAAATAGTTAAATTTCATTGGTCGAGAGCAATACTGCATGAAACGATGTTATACTGTCTACCCACCTAACATTGCTAATGTGCCCCCACCACTGTATTTACCAACTACACATCATCAATAATCTTCTTTCACGTGGAGCTTCATGATTAACGTCACGTTTAGTCATACGACAACAATGGATGCGGAACAACTTGCTTGGACCTTCAGTGATAACGTTATATCGATACTTTTTGTCCATGAGCCAGGGCATGGATTTTTGCAGTATCGGTACCATCTTGTTTGAATAATTTTTTTAGTCATTTGTTAAAGGACATACATCTCTACCTTCATAAAATGTATGATAGCATTCAGTTGATTGTGGCTTTAATGGTGTATCAACCGTTTATATAAACCTACCAAAATTGTTTGCTCTCTCAGATTTGTCTATGAAAAGAGAAGGTGGGATTTTTTTTTTCTGCAACTGCTTCTTCCGTTAATTTTATTGTTTAAATTTCTTATGTCTGATATGTCCTAGAAAGTTCTTTAAGATACAATCCATGCTATCACCCTGTTAAATAATAATTCAATATTGTCTCTGTAATGAGCCCTCTAAATTATATATGAATATAATTCTATAATTTTACTAAACATGAAAATTGAATCTTTTCGTGCAACAATTTTAATTTTATGACTCGCAATGTGCTTCAAGGTTCTTTAAAGTTCTCAAAAAGATCTTTAAAAAACTGAAATTTTTATCACATAACAGTGTTTATGTAAAATTACATATTGAAAAAAATTGAGTACATGCATATTTTTTATTCTTATCCTAAATACCAATATTTATTCTTATGCTATGAAATTAGAAGTGAATTGTGGTGTTTTGCAATGACAGGCAAAGTCTTTCTACATTATACATTGTAAAATGATTGAAGTAAATAGAAAAAAAGTACAGACCTCATATCCTTATATCTATTAAAACAAGCAATTCTTCAAAAGCCTGGATACATATGACTTTTTATTCAAAAAAGTGTTTGTTGATCAATAGTGAATTGGAAAATTTATAGTAGGTGTTTCAAGTGACGCACTTCTTTGAGATTTACTAAATTTCCATATGTAATAATTAGCTATCAAGATAATTTTTAAAGAATTCTTGTGGATAAAAACGAATTTCTTTGAGAATTCAGAGACATTTTTGTTATCATTTTCAACTACTCCATGCCTGATTTTCAGAGCCTGAGGATCGGATTACCTTAAAACATTATTTAAGTCATAAATATATATCACTTTATCTCATAGTAAATCTTTATCCCTAACCAAAATTGAAGATTATAAAATAAATTCCTTTGATTTACTCTGTGTATATTGTTTACTTAACACAGATATTACACTATAATGGTATTATAATTAAATAAATTTAGGTTTTATGAAAAAGGTAGTGGAAACAGACCCAGCATGCAATATGCATTAAGGCGAAGACCATAAGGTCAAAGAATAAGGTTTTTTTTTAACTGATAATCTCTGTATCATACTTGGTCTCCTTTGTGCGTCACTTGAAAGAAATTGGAACCTTCATCTGTACGCTGTACTGTACGTAAACTTATCCCCTGGCAATCGATAAACTGAATTTTGCGCGATATCTGTCCCCATATTTTGTTCGGATGACAAATCAAAGGGAAAGTCATTTTTGAGTGTATGGCATGTGGTCATTTTCTGATATTATGGACAAATTCCTGTGGATCAGACCAATGAGATCACCATAAATAAGGACAAACAGACACCTGGTAGAACAGCTCGATTCAGTTTAAAAGCTGCAGCTATTAAACGTTACTATGTAACTGCAGAGTATCGAAGTTCCTTTCAAGGACTTCCAAGGCACATCGTTGAAGATATGGTTGGCACATATGTAGTTCATACAGAATAGCAATGTCCAATAATTCAGAGGGACGAACTGGCTGTGCCAGCAATTGTCGATTTGATAAAGGAATGGATCAACTCTTTTGCAGAGAAGCAGGACCTTGTAAGCATATCAACTGAAGGTGAAAGGTGATCAAATCCGATTTGAAGATTTTGCAAACACGATGTTTTTAATGGTACTAAGGGCTGGGGTGAATAGTGACAGGAAAGATGTTGTTTTTGACACGTACCTAAAGAACTCAATCAAGACAGTGAGAGATCAGTTCGAAGAGGAAAAGATGGCCATCAACTTCAGAATATTACTTGCACTCAAATCGTCAGGCAGTAGAAGAGTTTCTTGAGCACCATTAACAATAAAAATAGAATCATAAAGGTTTTGGTGAACGAATGGATGAAGACGGAATTTAAAGAAATTTAGGTGCATGTAAAGGTTCTCTAGGCAAAACATGATGGAAAAATGATAATGATTAACATCTCAAGACTCAAGACCACGACGTATTAGCAGATCTCCAGAGCCTGCAAGAAGAGGCAGATGGGCGCCTAGTTCTTCAGGCAGCTCATGCAGCAAGGCAGGGCTATAGTGCCACATAGATCTGTTCAGAGAACACTGATGTTTTTATCAGGGTATTGGCATTCAGTTACAAGGTTTGAGTTCTGAGGTTCATGAAATGTGGGAATTAAATTTGCATCAGACTGGTTGCCATAATCAAAGTTGCCACCAGTATCGAAATGAAATCATGCATGTCAGGCACTAGTTAGGTTGCGCTCTTTCACTGGATACTTTAAGTGTAATTGCTGGGAAAGGAAAAGCAAGTGCATTGAAACTGATTACTGGCAGCAACGATATACAAGATAGGTTCCAAGAGCTAGGAAAGGGATGGGATCTGTCAAAAATTTGATGACCAAGTTAGAAGCATTTACCTGCCACTTTTATGCTCCAAAGACATTATCCAGAAAGGTGAATGACCTAAGATCCGACCTATTTTGTGGTAAAATGATAGAGATACAAGGTTATACCTTGCTTAGACTGTTTGAAGAAGCACTGTCTGAGAGCAAACTACCAAACAACAATATGACAAAGGTGTCTTTGGTACTGAGTCATATATATTATGATTTTTATGTCGTATGTTACATGATAAGGGGCCACAAGGTGCCAAAATGTTCAATCTTTTGCGCTTTATATCTCAAAAGTGGGAAATATTTTGATAAGTTATATTGAACAAAAGATGTTCAAAATAATGTTCTGAACAATATGCAGCCTTTGATTTTTCACTAAACGTCCCCATAAAGGAGTTAAAGGGTATTTCTTTTGCAAATAACCCAAAAACGATTGATTGTATGTTGTTTCATGTCCGTCTCGAGAATTTTTCATTCATATGGAGACTCCGCCATTTGCCGGTGGAGAGCTGCAAATTTTGTCCTATACTCGGCATCCAGGGCCATTGAGCAGGGAGGGATCTTTTTCGTGTCAGCACTTACTGCGACACGGGGCCTTGGTCTCACCCGAAGGACGTGGAGACGTCCTGCAGTGGAACCCACGACGTAAGGATTGTCTCTTTAATTAGCGACTCTAAACTCAAAAATGAAAAGCAATCCTTGAACACTTGTTGAACAAAAAGTGTTTAAATGCATGAGAAATTTAAGATGATTTGAAAAAGAAAAGGGCTTGCCCCTCGTATAAGGGACCAAGAGGGGCCAAAATTCAAATTCCGGACTATTTTATGTTCAATATTTTACTTTAATTATTACAGCTGCAAAATCGTTTTTCTTAAACAAATCATCATTTTAATAGAAAATCTCAATCAAAATCTCATCTCATCAAGAATCGTACGAAAGACAAACTCGTTGCTCGAAACGATATCTCATCTAGTTATCTTTAGGGTCTTCCGTCTCCAATGGAAGAACCTTCCATTAGTGTATTGTTGTTTTTTTCACTTTTAATATAAGGATCGTCCGGTTCTTTTTCCCCTTTATTGTTTTTATTCTTTATTCTTCTTACAAAATTTGTGCAGGCGATTTCACTGAGATTGGAAGTTCGATTTTATTCAAATTTTCACGGTTGATGCATTGGTATCTGAAGTTAAATCCGCTGGTTTTTGTAGGGATATGTACCTTCATTCTAGAGTTATCACCCTTTTATCAAAATTCAAACGAATTCCTTGTCTGTTATTGAACTCAAAAACAGCTTATGCTGGAGCGCTGAATTTTTTAAGTGATGATAAAGGACGTGTTGCCATGTTGCACCTGGGTCAGGATATTTTCCAGAAGTGCCTAGTATGGAAATTTGTTAGGCGTCAGAATTTAGGTTACGAATCTTGAGTGTTTTTTGAGACCTTTTGCATCATATCTTTCAAAATATAATTATTTTGTTATAACATATTGAACAACATTTGTGTAAAATGACAAGATCTTGAAAAAAGTGCAAACGTATCACATTTAGGGATGAAAGGGGCCAAATGTCTTCAATCTATAACTCTTTAGCAGTTAGTATTTTGTTAAACATTACGGATGCAAAAATGTTTATCTCAACCATTTACAACTATATATTATGGTTTTTATGTCGTATGGTACATAAATGGGGGCCACAAGGAGCCAGAATGCAAAGTTTTTTATGCTTTATATCTCGAAAGTGAGAAATATTTCGATAAGTAATATTGAACAAAAGATGTTCAAAATAATTTTCTAAACAATATGCGACCTGTCATTTTTCACTAAACATCCCCATTAAGGACTTCAATGGTTGGCCCCTTAATATTTCTTTTGCTAATAACTCGAAAACGAAAACAAATCTCTGAATTGTTGTTGAACAAAACGTGTTCAAAATTCTTTGAGTTTTCAGGTAAAATCCAGAGAAAGGGACTGGGCACTCAAATTAGGGGCCAAAAAGAGCCAAAAGTCTCCAATCGATAACACTTTATCTGTTATTATTTTGTAATACATTACTGAAGCAAAGATGTTTATCTCAACCATCTACAACTATATATCATGATTTTTATGTCGTATGGTACATCATTAGGGTCCAGAAAGTTCCAGACTGCTAAATATTTTATATCTCGATAGAAAGAATTATTTTGATGAGTAATATTGAACAAAAGATGTTCAACATAATGTTCTGAGCAATATGCAACCTTTCATTTTTCGCTAAACATCCCCATTAAGGAGTTAAAGGGTTTGTCCCTAAATATTTCTTTTGCAAATAACTCGAAAACAAAAAACAATCTTTGAATACTTTTTGAACAAAAAGTGTTTAAAAGCATGAGGTATTTAAGATGATTTGAGGAAATAAGGGCTTGTCCCTCATATAAAGGGCCAACAGGGGCCAGAATTCGAATGCATTACTATTTAACGTTCATGTTTTTTTTTCAACCTTTCTATTGTGGCTCTTTTTATAACCAAATAGATCTGACTAGTACTCCTGTCAAGGAACCAACACGCAGACAGTCGTACGCAAATAATCTAACTGGTGTTGCATGATTTGTTTTCGTTCAAAGCTAGAAACTTTGCTCTCTGTTTCTTTATTAGGAAAATTTATTTGCATAAATTAATTTTTTTTTGTATACATTGATGTTGCACTGGTAATTTGTAACCCTTATGTTTGAATGACAATTATATCACAAATTCTTCCACTTTCCCATAAATAAAAATAAGTTTTAAGTTATCATCATGCACCATTCAAAGGTCTCTGTTTAATTCTAAGTTTTGGCAATAGTAATTGTGCGAGTCAAAACGTATAATATACTATTATGCTTCAAACACCTCACCCCCCTATTTTTTCTATGGAATTTTTCTCATGTTTCATCATTGTTACTAATTTACTGTAAGATTTTAGTCAAGTTACTTAGAACTGTAATTCATAAAATATTAAAAACACATGAAAATTTGTATCTGTAAATATGTTATTCTGATAATTAGCTATTCATCCCGATCTTTATTCTCGAATAAAGAAGACTGCTAGTCCGCATCGAAATAGGCAAAAAATAATGACTGCACGACGACACAGAACAGCGAGTTTCTACATTGTAAAAAAAAATTGTGTTGGTCTGGGAAAAACACCGATACAAACTGTTGAAATGGAAAAAAGCAGGAAGCATTTCAAAAGTGAGCCGTGCTCTGTCGATAAATGGCATAGTCGTTTTTGGAAGGTAGAGACTCTTAATTAGATGATGATGATAGGGCGGACACGAATTATACAGAAAGCAATCCCAGCCTTTTCAGTGGACGGGGTTTATTAATTTAATGGGCTGAGCTTACTCAGGAATAAACAATGTGGGGACGAGTTGGTTCATATTTCCTTATTTATTAACACAAAAACTGGCAGTGTACGTGAAATCTGCAACAAAAGGAAAAGCAAGTTATACACATATGACTGCACTGTTACAACGCACTTTGAAAAATTACGCACTTTGAAAAAAAATTTCAAAGTGCGTTAAAATTTGGGACCAAGCTTACGCACTTTGAAAAAAATATTTTTTTTTTCAAAGTGCGTTAATATCGACCATATTAACGCACTTTGAAAAAAATGTGAAGATTGATCAATATTCCTTCAAACAATCGGTATGATAAAAAACAGATCCTGGGTTGATAACTTTTTTATGATGTCACTGTAGGACCTGGGATATTGACGTTTTAAATATTAAAGGTTTTCATAAAATGAAAGGGAAAATTAAAGGGTCATTAATTCGTTTCTTTTTTTTTAATTCTAGTCTTTGATAAGTAGATGTAAAGGTGTATAGGGGCGAATAACAGAGGACAGCTTCAAGCAACTTAGCATTCATCATAATAAAAAGGGGCCAATTTGATTGTTCAAAACTAAACAAATTCTTTCTCTCTCATACGTTTTACTTACTTAAAAATTTCTAGTTTTCATCTGTTTTAATTAACTCATTTATTATTGAAAGTTTTCAATGTCATACCAGTTATAGGTAAATACATAATTATATGAATGCTTTGAGTATAGCATAGACACCGAGACTGGGCGATAGGGCCAGGGGAGGGGATGGGTGGTGGCTAAGCCCCCCCCCCCCCCCACTTATTTTGGAAAGATATATACATCATATAAGCATTGAAAATGCAGCGTACCCTTTTTAGGTTTATCCCCTCCCCTGTTTGTTACCGACACCTATGTATTGGAAAGATAAAGATTTGGACTGAGTGATCTTATACCCGTCTTCTCCTGTTTTCGACGACGGGAGTAAATCAATTCATTTTTGAGGTTAGGGTTAGGCTTAGTTTGTTGAAAGATAAATAACAAATAAAATCTTTCCATGACTAAAACATGATTTTTTTCAAAGTGCATTAAGTGTCTCCATGGTAAAATATATTGATGTAGACTCTTAACGCCCTTTGGAAAATTTTTTTCAAAGTGCGTTGAGTTGGTCCAAAATTTAACGCACTTTGAAATTTTTTTTTTCAAAGTGCGTTGATTTTGCGCCAATTTTTCAAAGTGCGTAATTTTTTCAAAGTGCGTTGCCACACTGCACTTAATCATAAAATAACATGCATAGCACAATTGAGTGAACAAATAGTGGTGTCATGTAAGATACGAATAAGAAATATTATAGGGGGCTCTAACCTAGATGGCACATGTACTATGGTGCATATGATCTATAATTAATTTGGTATATATAAACAGACTTAACTTACATATCCTTATGATAAGTATAAGTAAATCTACATAAATACATATGCTACTTCAGCTTACTGTTATGTTAGTTAAAGTATAGTACAGCCCTAAGTTTTTTTCCTAACAAAATATTATTAATGTGTAATAATAAAAACACTGTACATCATTCATGTAACTATGACTAACAAGACCTTTGACTAGAAATCCACAAGTACAAACATTTCTCATTGATAACTTACAATGACTATTGTGAGAGTGGCGCCAAGTGATCCAAAATATTGCGCCTTACCGGATACAGCTAACATGGTCTGACTTTACATTAGAATTGACCATTCCGGATTGTACAGGACATGCAATAATTGCTAAATAACACAATCCAGCTACCAATCACAAAACGATATTTAGAATTCTAAATGAGTATTATTCAAATCACATTAAAACCTATCTGGGACTAGTTTAATACATATAATGTAACAACCTAACAAAGGAATTCATAATGGCGGGAATACAAACTGACACTGTAAACAAAGACTGCCTTTGCAGCCTATTTCTGTGTTGTAAACTGAGACAACTAATTAAACAGAAGATATACATAACTACTTTAGTCTAGAACACACTAAGATATAAAATCATCAAGTAGAACTTACCTAACATGTGGCTAAATAGGCAGTAAAGAACATCTGACAACACCTGCCATGTGAGGGGAACTCTTTTACATTGCCTAAAATTAAAAACCGGACTGACGGAAAAATATGTTCTGGTGCACTCTACTACAAACTAATTAAACAGAAGATATACATAACTATTTTAGTCTAGAACATACTAGTAGCTGGTACTATAAAAAGCAGTAGAAATTTATTCTGTATAGTATACTAGGATTCCTTACATGTATGCAAAGATCATATATGAACAGTATGCGCTTAGAAACAAATTGAACTAGTGCTAATTGTAACGGGAACCGTTACAGATGTTCCCCAAACGCTCCCCAACTCCCTTTCGGTGCCATATTCCCTGTAAGCTTCATTAAATAAGACAAACTCTGTGCATTTTGTACTTTAACAACGTTTTCATAGAAGGATACCAATTATATTCAATTTTTAGCATTGCACCCATGCGCATGTGAATGCATGTGCGTTATGACCATATCATCTTGTCTACACTATTTATATATTTTAATATACTATATATTATAGCATTCAGTCCAAAAGTAATAAAAATCACTCATTCAAGAGTATTTTTAAATATACTCGTTTGAAATGCACGCACGTGCGTGCACGTGCATGATGATCATACCTTCTTGTAGGAGTCCCTTACATCTATCTATCTTCTAAATCCCATCCTGTTTGGTTGAAAAACAAGGGAGTTATAACCATTTAAAGTTTCAGCCAATCAGATTGCAGTACACGTGCATGCGCGTGATTTCATGATTTTTTTTCTATATCATTTTGTAGGATATCCTAATGCATGACTATATTTTAAATTTCAAAGAATTTCGTCAAAAACAAAGGAGAAATAGCCATTTAAAGTTTCAGCCAATCAGATTGCAGCACACGTGCATGCGCGTGATTTTATGATTTTTTTTTTCATATCATTTTGTAGGGTATCCTAATGCATGACTATATTTTAAATTTCCAAGAATTTCGTCAAAAAAACAAAGGAGATATTGCCATTTAAAGTTTCAGCCAATCAGCTTGCTGCACGCGCACATGCACATGCTTTCATGAAAATTCTTACACGGGGGATCGAACCCGGGTCGCCAGAGTGAAAATTGCGGTACCCATTACACCTTTGGGAACCCGCTTCAAATTTAAATTCAAATATCGCGAGATTGATCTTTTTGATTCCAACATAAAATTTAATAATATACCAATTTTAAAATTCAGTTTGGAATTGTAAAATGACAGCCACCTTGCTCAAGATGATCACATCGGAGTTTGTTACTTGAGTTTTAACAGTAGCCTAATTTTTAGGATAGATAATCTATTAGTAACGAACAGATGATACTGTTTTCTTTCCTTTTTTTGATATGTATTCATTTTTTGTTCCATACAACTCCATATACAGGCATGCGAATGTCATATATTTCTGCACTATTGTCGCCATTTGTCCACTACGTAAGTCGGGTCACTATACATTATTTTGTGCCAAACGTCACAAATAGTTCTCAACGCTATTCCTTTGAAATGTTTGATCTATTGAATGAATGTGAAAGCTTCAATGAAAATTAAAGATGTACGTTCTTATAACTGGAATTCCGAGCATTAGAAAGTATATTTATCATAATATCGTATACCGCCAATTAACACTAAAGCTGTGAATTCGGTAAGATTTTCCACGAATTTTGTATCCTGTTTTCCCCCAAAGTAGAGATGAGTTACACGTTCATGAAAAGACTGGAATGTTTCAATGAAAAAAAAAAACACTCGCCCTCCGACGGTCAAGGAATCTGATACTATTTATGTTCAATAACTTGCATTTATTACAAGAATATTGATAAAACCTTTAATAAACAATCTTTTTAAAAAAATGTGTTGCTTATTTTTGTCTTTTGTATTCATTTAATATGTCACAAGCCTGCGTGGAAAAATAAACAGAAGTCAAGTAATACTTCAGAAACATAGTAAATATTAAGTCAGGCAAGTTTCTTGAAAATCTATTTCTTATAACCATGGTTTAGAATAAGTTTTCTCTGGTGCAAAACAAAAGATTGTAGTCATCGTATTTCCAATAACAAGTTCAATAGACGTTTGAGGAAACCTCATATTTAAAACTATACTCAATGCAAGGTAATTGCGATGTAGAAATCTAAAGAATCCTTTACATTTCATAAATCTCTTTGGTAGAAGTTTTGTTCATCTAAACGCTCAGCTGACCTTCTAGAACCCGACTTGCTTAATGGCGGAGTTTACGGAGACCGCCGCCATCTTGGACACACTTCATATTTTTAAATGCGAATATCTAGTGTGTGGATTGATCAATTCTTAAATAAATTGGATATTAAGCTTTTCCAGTAGGGTCTTAATTACCATCTATTACATCAAACAACAATATTGAGAAACAAAAAAGTTGAAAAAGTGCACATTTTGAATTCACTTCCTGTAGCGACCGGAAGTACTGACGACGCAAACGAAGGCAAAATTGCACATCTATAACCCATGGTCTATCATCTCTAACAAGTCTCCAGTTAATATCTTGAGCCGTTTTCGAGAACATTCGAAGACAAAATTGCATTTTAAAATCAGGAAATTGCCCATAACTTGGCACTGGTAGCGAATTTTCTAAGAAACGGATTTTTATATAAAATTCATATAATGACCTATAATTCCTGAAATTTTCAATGAAATCCACTGAATAGTTTACGAGAAATCGCCGGCACAAAATTTGGTCAGAAGAAAAAAGAATAATAACTAGATGAAACTCGTTGCGAGCAACGAGAGGTCTTCCGTCCGATTCTGGAAAGAAAAAGTAAAATCGAGCTGAAAAGTAAAAAAAAAAGATTTGCACACAAGGGGGATTGAACCAAAGTCGCCACATGAAATTCCAACGCACTAAATATTACGCTATCGGGGCCTCTACTCTAAATCTACTTGTATATATCAACGAAACAGTGCTTCTCTCTTAAAATTATGAAAGGCGGGTCACTATTCAAATTTTAGCGCCAAACGCCACGAGTTAATCTTCGCCCCTTTTCTTTGGAATGTTCTATCAAATAGGTGTGATAGCTTCAATGAAATTAAAAAAAAAACGTTCTTATAGCCTAAGATTCGAAGTTAAGAAAGTATGTTTAACACTTTTTACAATGTCCATATTGTACTTATGCATGTAACACTAAAGCGGTGAAACAGATGTGATTTTTTTTTCAATATCTGTTTATCCTCAAAGTGAACTATCCCGAATAGTTCATCGAAAAAGGTTGAAAAGTTTCGCCGGAAAATATGACTCGCCCTACGACGGTCAGCAATCCTTTATCATTTATGCTCAATAACTTGAATCAGGTCATTGAGACAAGAATGCTAAAATAAACTCCATGAAGCGATCTTAAAAAAAATCGTTTTATTATTTTTGTCTAATTTATTAGTTTAAAATGACACAAATGTGCATAGGAAAAAACAGTGATTAATATTTATACTGACAAAATTAATTGATATTCTTGTTTGAGAAAGTATTACTTATGAGTATAAGATCTGTTTTTCCGTGATGCACACAATATATTAGGTATCAAATTTCATTTGAACATTTAGTCTTTTCTTTTTTTACTTTGAAAACCAGCCAAAACCAATTATAGAAGATGTTAGTTTGACACAGAATTGTAACGTAACTACGACGTGACAATCCAAGTAGTCTTTTACATTTCATTTATCTTTATGTTAATTTCGTTAAAGCAAACGCTCGGCTGACTCCGTAAACCCTTATTGCGAAATGTCGGCGTTGACAGAGACAGCCGCCATTTTGAAGCCGCTTCAGATTTTTGAATGCTAATATCTAGAGTTTAGATTTACCAACATTCAAACAAATTATATAGTAAGCATTATAAGGAGTGCTTCTATTAAAATACCAAAAATAAATGAAAAATACTGAAAAACAAAAAAGTTAGAAAATATGATTTTTTTTAATTTGCACCTCGTAACGACCGGAAGTACTGACGACGCACGAAAATGCGATTCTGCAAACCAGAAAGTCATGATCTTTCATCTCCAATAAGTCTTCATATCATATCCTTAGCCATTTTCGACAAAAAGGGGCGACAAAATCGCATTTTAAAATCAGGAAATTGTCCATAACTTGGCACCAGAAGCGATTTTTTCAAATTTCTTTTCGGATGTAACAACTTCATATAATGACACATTTTTTGTGCAACTTTCATGAAAAACCGCTGAATGGTTTTCGAGAAATCGCCTGCACAAAATTTTGTCAAAAAAAGAATAATAATAATAATAATAATAATAACTAGAGCAAAGCTCGTTGCAAAGCAACGAGAAGGTCTTCCGTCCTATTTGACCGGAAGTAGATTTTATTTATAACAAAAATGCGAAATAACGCCCCCAAATAGCTTGAATCCTCTAAAAGTATGTTAATTAATGCAAAAATAAGCCATTTTTAGCAACTTCCGGTCTGACTGGAAGTGACGACGACGGACAGAAAATTAATTTTTATGCCCCCAGAGACATTTGTTACCCCAAAACTTGTCATAAACGGCAAAAATACGTATTTTCAGACTACTTCCGGTTTGGCCGGAAGTGACGTCGCCGGACGAATTTTGACGACGCCAATAGATTGAGCTTGACCTTTTGAACAACTTTGCTTCTTTGACATATTACAAATTCTTTATAAATTTTGAGATATAAAGAAAAAAGTTTCGGTCCCTCTAGGCCCCTTATTTAAGGGGCCAGTCCTTTTTTTGAGATATCATTTGAAAGATCTTAAAATACTGCACTTCTTTTGCTCTATATGTCTTAACAAAATATTTTTAGGTAAAAAGATATCTTCGAAAAAGTGTTACAAATTTTGAAATTCGTGATACGTCTATTTTCGGGCCATAGCGAGCGCCGACGTGCGGCCCTTCTGATTAAAATGAAATACGTTATACATATCTACAGACTTTGGTCTATCATACCTGAAAATTTCATGTTTCTATCATGAGCCATTATAGAGAAAGTCTGCGGACAAACTGACCCTTCAAAAATCATAAAATCGGCAATATTTCCAAACCGGAAGTGACGTCATCAAATCGGAAAAAAATGCATAAGGTTCAAGTAATGTAACATAAGTCCTGAAAGTTTCATTGAAATCCATCGAGCCGTTTTTGAGAAATCGCGTGCACAAAATCGGTAAGAAAAAAAAAGAATAATAAAAGTGGAAAAGAAACCTAAGAATAACAAGAAGGTCTTCCGCTGAAGACGGAAGACCTTAATAATAATAATAATAAGAAACAATAGAATCACTATAAGGTGTTCCGTTGAGACGGAAGACCTTAACTAGAAAAGAAACTCGTTGCGAGCAACGAGAGGTCTTCCGTCTGATTCTGAAAAAAACTCCGAAAAATCGAGCTGAAAAAAAGTGATCAAACTTCTTATGGAAACAAATAGGATTAAACCCGAATTGCCAGTGTGAAAATGCAATGCGCTTACTATATTACGCTATTGGGACTAGAGCTCTAAATGTATTTGTATATACTTCTGCAACAGTACATCTGTCTAAGAATAATGAAAGGCGAATTACTATTCATAATTTTGCGTCAAACGCCACGAGTAAATCTTTGCACCTTTTCTTTGGAATGTTCCATTTATTAGGTGTGATAGCTTCAACGGAAAGAAAAAAAGAACGTTCTTATACCTAAAATATCAAGGTGAAGACAGCATAATTAACACATTTTACAAGTTTCATATTGTATATAAGCAAGTAACACAAAAGCAGTGAAACAGTTGTGCATTTTTAACTTTTTAAAATTTCCTGTTTTTCCCCTAAGTGAACTATCCCGTGTTTCACGTGTTGAAAATCAGAAGGTACCGGTATTAGGTATCGAATTTCATTTTCACATTTAGTCTTTTCTTTTTCTACTTTGAGAACCAGCCAAAACCAATTATAGAAGACGTTTAAAAGGAACAAAGTTCGACACAGAATTGCAACGGAACTACAACGTGACAATTCAAGTATTCCTTTACATTTTATGTTTCCTTGTCTTACTTTCGTTCAAGCAAACGCTCGGCTGACTCCGTAAACCTCTATTGCGAAATGTCGGAGTTGACAGAGACAGCCGCCATCTTGGACCCGCTTCAGATTTTTAAATGCTAATATCTAGAGTTTCGATTTATCAATATTCAAACAAATTATATAGTGAGCATTATAAGAAAGGTATCTATTAACATACCAAAAATGAATGAAAAATATTGAAAAACAAAAAAAGTTAGAAAATATGATTTTTTTAATTTGCATAAGGTGACGAGCGGAAGTATTGACGACGCACGAAAAGGTAATTCTGCAAACCAGAAAGTCACGAACTATCGTCTCCAATAAGTCTCCAGTTCATATCTTTAGTCATTTTCGACAAAAAGGGGCGACAAAATTGCATTTTAAAATCAGGAAATTGTCCATAACTTGGCACCGGAAGTGAATTTTCCAAAAAGCAGAATTTTATATAAAATTCATATAATGACGCATAATTCCTGAAAATTTCATTTAAAACGGCTGAATAGTTCTCGAGAAATCGCCTGCACAAAATTTTGGTCAAAAAAAGAATAATAATAAGAAACAGTAGAATCACTATAAGGTCTTCCGTGAAGACGGAAGACCTTAATAATAAATAAGAAATAATAGAATAATAATAAGAAGAAACAATTGAATCACTATAAGGTCTTCCGTTGAGACGGAAGACCTTAATAAGAAACAGAGTAAAAACAATATGTTCCCCAACTTCGTTTGGGGAACATAATTAAAAATTATTAAAGGAAGTAGGCTTCCACACGTACATGTATGAATTGAACTGCAAATGAATATATAATCACAATTATCGGGTATCACAATAATTCAGTTTCTTTATTTTCTGTGATTGATACTGCTTCCCGTATTTATTTTTTTATACAGAATATTAAACGTAAATTAATTCAAATAGATTTCATCGTTATATTGCTAATGTCCATACTATCGGGATACTCGAAGGGATTTTTGGGGGCTTTTAGAAAATTCTTTTTTATTTTATTTTGACAAGTATTATTTTTCAGTCAATATTATTTTTACTGACATATCAATTTAATCATTGTAAATTTCTCTATTTCTACATTACTTTTTAATTTTATTTGTTAGAATGTACATCTGTAAATCACCAGAATGAAACCATCAGATTATGTTCAAAATTAATTAATCCTGAAAGAAATTCATACACATTTCATTTATCGATTTTATTTTTGCATTACATACCGGTAAATTGAAGTTAGGGTCATTGTTGACCAACATGTTCAATGATGTGAACACTGATATACCTAAATAACATGCAATGGTTTTCTACCCTAAGGCGATGGAAACCGTGGGTGTTGATACCATTTAATAAACATTAATCGGCCAGGTAAACACAAGATAAGAAAAAAAATTAGGCTACTTTGTAAAATGTAGAAAGAGTTTAGGAAAGACAGGGTCTTTTGCAGAAAAAGACTAAAAAAAAATCCCCAAAAAGATAATTAGGCTACTATGTAAAATATAGGGGGAGTTCAGAGAAGAAAAGTGTGACAAAAAGACGGACAGACGGACATTCGTAACAACATATACCCGAACTTTCTTTAGAAAGTGCGGGTATAATAAGAGCTTAAATATATGTTATCATAACCTTTCTAAAATACGTTATGTATACAAAAATAGATAACCAATTTCAAAAGCTATTTCAACTAATGACCTAGCGGATTAATAATTTTAACTTAATGGAGATTCTTAATCTGATTGGATGATTTTTTTCAGATGCTGTAAATATCCATCCTGAAAGATTTATGGCATACATGAAAAATGGGAAGACAACAGTTCGTCATGTACGTGGGATTGTGGTTGGATGTGAAGGAGCAGGGAAAACGACACTTCTATACAGACTGATGGGGAAAAGTCTCAATGAAATCAAAGAAATAAAATCAACCAGAGGACTCCATTTCTACGAACACATCTTTTCTGTGAAAAACGGAGATTTATCAGGTAGTGTTCTTCAACCAGCTATGAATATAATTATTCTTTTTTAAAAAATATTCTAGTTAATTTGAATAATTAATGAACGTAAATATATTTTTGCAAATTTGCCCAATTAGTTATGCCTCCTTTCTTTAATTTTGTTAAATTTATTTCGGCAATCTTAAGATCCAACGAACTGTTGGAAATGGGACTGAAATCTCACCCGGACACTTTTTTTCTGATCAGAGAAAAATGAAGATTTTAAAGTGCTAAATATTGGCATTTTCCTATATCAATTTAATCCTATAGTAAATGTACCTGTATTTATAAAGGACCCTCAAAAAATACCTGGACAGTAGATTTTCCTCAAACTTTGCATGTACATGTACTGAAGCTAATGACATTTATATATGGTAAAAAAAAAATGAAGATTTTCGCTATTGTAGTTTTCACACAATAAAACTATAGTCGGCATTAAGTGAATATATTTTAAGAGAAATCTTATTTAATAAAAAATATCATTGTGTTCAAGAATTTAATTGGACCTTTTTGTTTTATGACGTCACAAACTATTCGGATTTTATAGGGGTTTTATCCATCAAATTCATATATCACAGGTCTGCTTGATCAATATTTATATTTCACATAATATTAAAAATACTAAGTTTTTTCTGAATAAATCATGGAAATTTGGAGGTTTTTTTTCTGTTGACACATCGAACATATAACGTCAGTTTTTTTTTAAATATTCAGTGCTTTGTAATCTAAATGAACATCACCCTGTTTTATAACACTTTATATTTCTCCATCAAAGTTTGAATTTGGGGGCATTATAGAATATGGTCCTTTGTTTTCAATCTTTACAGAGTAAGCAACATATTTATTTATTATCTTATAGACAAAATTTAAATTTTCTTTCAAAATCATCTTGTTTACAAAAATTGATCACCGATTTCGATTTGAGCTGAATATCGCCAAAACATGAAATTAAATGGTCTTAAAATATCTATATTTTTGTAAAATATATGTACATGTATTGTAGCTACGGACGATGAGTTCTTAAGGAAACCATTGATCAGAATTCCAGCATCTGAGATTCAACAGATGGGATCAGACCCCAATGATGACTCAGTGAATATTGAAATGGGGATAGAAACTGAAAACAGTTCTAGCTTGGAAAACAATAAGGTTGATCAGAGTACTGGAAAAGAATTAAATGCAAGGCAGAATACTGAACCGGGTTCACAGAAAAATGAAACAGATGATCAACAGCCTACAGAAAATAAAAGAAGAAAAATGCATGCCGGAGAAAATGACGGTATTGATCAACAATTAGCAAGGGATGTTTTGAAAAAAATATTGGATGACAAGGAAAATGAAATAAGTGTCACCATGATTGACTTTGCTGGACAATTTGCTTATTATGCTTGTCATCAGATTTACATGAGATCAGAAGCATTCTATGTTCTAGTGTTAGATATGAGTAAAGATTTCGAAAACTTCGTTTGTAGTGACAGAGATGAATGTCAGGGCTCCATCTTCTCTACGTGGACATACAAAGGTACGTTTTGAATCCGGAAGCAAGAATCTAAAATATTTTAACTGAAAAATCATGTTCTCTTGAATAAAAGAAGGTCAAACATGATGCATTGAGTATGACATGCCAGAATATTTATTTAAAGAAATAGAAAGAAACTCTTTATTTTTTAACATGTTTCCCTTGAGAACTATTGTACTATATTTCCTTTTCTATTTGCTTTAAAAATCATACATAGCGAGTTCCAGTAAATGTTCAAAGAAACCTCCTTCTTCATGCCTCTCTAAAATATTATCAGTAGTGATTCTGTGACGGAGAAACCTCAGGAGTACTGTGCAACAATATATTCAAGAAGTGATGTAAATCAGATGTAGATACCTTAAAATTCCAAGGAACATTTGCACAATTTTATATCACAAGGTTTTACCAAAATCAACAGCTTTTAAAAACTTACGATTTTTCAGCTTTATACCCATTCCCTTCCCAATATAAATTCAGTCCAGGGTTTTCGATACCATTGACAGCTGCTTTTTCAATAGAAATAGAACTCGTAAATTTAAACATCTTTATCACTTAATTTTACACACACAATCCAAAGATTCTTTATTGCGTTTTCATATATGCTCTTCATTTGCTTTTGCTTAACAAGTTACTGGCTTCGTTAAGGAGGCTCATAACACCACTTTTTGATAACGTACTACACAAAAAAAACTCCATTGTGTCGACCGGTTTCCTCTGGGGATGAATTGTATAAATACCTCAATAATATGACCCCGACCTTTAAAACGCTTTAAATATAGATGAAACATGCGGTGTTATAGGAGTGAAAACAAAGTAACGGATTCATTATGCATTAACCAAGAAGAATTACTTTTACGCAGAAACAAAAGAAAACAACAGTCAAATCTTCGCAAAACAAGTAATGTCAATTTTATAGCGATGCATGCAGTGAGCTCTATTAATCAATGACATGTTTGTATGGATGAAATTCGAGTTATAATCTACAACCTTGTTGAAATTAAAAAGTTATTTACTTGCACTATTTACTGTGTTGGGGTTAATTTATATATTTGCTTTGTTGATTTACATAGATACTCTGGCAATTTAAAGTTTTGTTCTGAATTTTAGATGTTATGTTCAAACGTTCCTCAGTGTTTTGAGTCTTGGGTAATTAGGAAAGAAAACTCTTTAAAGTGGACATTTTATACCAAATAATTTTTGAATTGGAATTTTCATTTGGTTTAAACATTCTTTATTCAATTTGTCACATGTAATTCATTGAAATACATTCTCTGTCTCCTCAGAACTCATTTTCTTAATGTTTTATGCATAGATTAAAAAAATAATGACAATTGTTTTTAGAGGAAAATTATTTTTTCTAATAAAATAATTATTAGGTATTTTAGGGTATTTTCACTGTGTGTACTTATCTTAAGGTCTTCAATCACTAATAGGAAGAAATTCAATGAAATTGAAAACATAACAGATATGTAGGCATTGAATACTTAGTTTATTTAGACATACTTCCCATTTATTACTATAAGTATGTTTAGTGGGATGTGTCCTAATTCATGACCTTGAGTTTGGGTAAGAGTTATCTTCCCCTTTTTTAATAAATAAAAATCAATTAAAAAAAATTAGCTGGTAAAAAAAATTGTTTTCAATTATCATTCTATTATTGATATTTCAATGCATCTTTCCACCACAGGATTTTTTTTATATTCAAATTATTTGAATTTTTATTTTGAAAAACGCTTTTTCCCGTAGACTTCAATGCGATCTTTGTTAATTAATTACTGCTTAATTAATGAACTTTTTAAAAATTTCTTGTGGGCAATCCTTTTCCAGTATAAAATGTTTTAATATGTCCATCTCTGAAATTTTTGAAATTCTGTTAAAAATAAACTTGAAATAAAACATTTGATTAAAATAAGACAAAAAATACAAAATTCTATAAAAAATGTTTATGATATCAATACCCCTATCTGGATATTTGATATCATCATTGTAAGTGGTGCTGTATTGAAATCTAAAATAAACTGTGGATGTAAGAAGCCACCTTAAGGAGGGTTTCTGAATAAATGTAGATGCTTAAAAGTATACACACTATAGTTAGCCGTTGAAATACGATTGGAAATTGATATAATTTGTTTATCAATAAAAGTTACGAAAATACTGTTAATTACACCATTAAAATTAAACGCGTTACAAAGTTATCAAATTATAATTTTTTATTATCCTGCAAGGAAAGAAAAACAGCTATTTTTAAATAAATCCATCACGTGACGCCGTCGCTACTTTTAGATTGATAAACACACGTGGCGTTAAGAAAACAATGTAGGCCGTTTGAGATACTACTCACTTTTAATGTGGATGGAAAGCGTCTTACTTAATGGTACTTATATCTTTTAGTATTCAGTATCAACCATCTTCTCTGTTATGACGCATATTAACCTTGTATTAGTAATTGTTGTCAAAATGCAACATACCTCGTTGTCATTTCCCGTGGACATGTGTTTCTATATATAGGCCTACTGTTTACGCACTTCCTTCATCAATATTCATGAAAAGACTGAATTCTTAATTCCTAAATATTGTTTAATTGTTTTGTTATAACAAAGATCTACAGTACGATCTTGTGGAAAGTATTATTTTTCAAAATTAAAACTATAAAAAAAAAAGTTATCTAAAACTGAATGAAATCTAGCAGGGACTATATTTCGGCGGAATAATTGCATTTCATCAAATACAATAACCGTTTTTAACCAGTTATTATTTGGTACGGATACGCAGCCCAAGTGACCAATCTACTGGGGATGCTGGTTGATTCGATACGCAAGAGCATGCTCTACGTATGAACAATTTCTTAAACGAGGTAAATTATTGACAAGCAAGTTGATGAAACAAGAATATCAACAGTCTCGTTTAAAGTCATGATTTCGTAAATTCTATGGTCGATACAATGACCTTGTCAGCAAATACAATTTATCATTGAACGAAATGCTGACTGACGTTTTTCATACCAATTGTTAGTCCATTATTTATACACTGAATTGACCACGGATTTTTTCCATTATTTCCTGATTATGACAACGAGCACACGGCGGGTGTGACCGGTCGGCAGGGGATGCTCACTCCTCCATGGCACCTGATCCCACCTCTGATGTTTCGGAGGTCCGTGTTTGCTCTGCTCTTATTTTGTATATTTGTTTAATGGACGTTGAGATTGAATACTGTTCGTTATTTCCATATCCTTCTTTAAGCCTATAATAGGTATTTTATGCAACTGCTGAATTTTCTCAATTTTATGTGTTTTGCAAACTTTCTGTTTTAATTTGTTTTGTTTTTAAGACCGATTTCCGTTTGTTAACTTTATCCTCAATTTGCCAGTATCCCTTAAGTTCGTCAAAATCAAAATGAATCGAGTACACCTGACAAACCGGACGTATTTTATAGCGTTTTTGATTTCTCCTTTAACTATTTGTTATAAATTTTTGAATTTAACATGTAACATTTAGTAGTTCTCTTTTCCTTTGTTCCTATCACTTTATAACTTTTTTCTTGGTTCTGAAGAAGAGACAGAGCGTCCCGAAAATTTGACAATTTTTTTTGTTCGTATCGTTGGTCATTTTTAGTGATTTTATATATACATACAATGTATATCGTTAATGTGTTTAAGGGAGGGTGCATGTGTGTATGTGTTATTCTTAATGCATATTATACAATTTGTTTTTAGATTATCTTGACTTCTGGCTTGACTCCATAAAGTCGTTTAGTGGACCTTCTGCACAAGTTCTTGCGGTGGCTACGCATACAGAAGGCAAGACGGGAGAGGTATTTCACAGTTGTTTGATGACTGTTTCCTAACACGTAAACAGTAAATATCCCTAGTAAATTGCATCAAAGTATCATCCGATAAATAACCTTTAATTACTTTTAAAAAAAAATATTTACTATTTACCAATGTTGGAGTTAAAGTTTGAGAAAGAATACGTTGAATAGCAGCTGCTTGATTTTTAGGTCAACTGAGTAAACTCAGGTGACCTATTGCTATCCGTTTTCGTCCGTCGTCGTTCGCCGTGCGTCGTGCGTTATCATTTGAACATTTTCAGCTTCTTCTCTGAAACCACTCAATCAATTTCAACCAAATTTGGTACAAAGCATCTATGGGTGAAGGGAAACAAAAATTGTGAATTTCATGATTCCTGTCCCCCAGGGGCCTGAGGGGTGGGGCCAAAACCACTAAAATTAATGCAATCTTTAAAAATCTTCTTCTTACTCCTGGACATCAAGCAGTCAAACTGTTGTTATGATTGTAATCAGCATTGAGTCCTCTACTAAAATTGTGAAATTCATGGTCCCAGGTTTATGGGTTCTAGTGCTAGGACGGGGCTCTATTGATTATATAGTGAAAATGTATTATTTCTCTAAAAATCTTCTTCTCTGCTCCTTGGTATCAAATAAACTAAATAAGTACATAGTTTGGATAAGAAAGAATGTCTTTTGCCAAATTGTGAATTATTTAGCCAGGGTCAGGGGTTCTAGTGCTAGGGCTGGGCTCTATTGATTATAAAGAGAAAATGCAGAATTTGTTTGAAAATCTTCTTCTCTGCTGCTGGGTATTTAACAAATTAACTAAGTACCAAGTACCAAATGCAAATTAACGAAAAGTTATGATGAGCAAGAATGTTTCTTCCAAATTAAGGAATTTTATGGCCCCAGGGTCAGAGGTTCTGGTGTAAGGGTGGGGCTAAATTGATTATATTGTGAAGTATTAATACATGAATTCTTTGAAAATGTTCTTCTCTGCTCCTGAGTATTGAGTAAACTAACTTAGTATATAGTTATGACGAGCAAGATTGTCTCTTTCAAAATTATGAATTTTATGGTCCCAGGGTCAGGGGTTCTGATGTTAGGGTGGGGCTCTTTTGATTATATAGAGAAAATGCAGAAATTGTTTGAAAATCTTCTCTGCTCCTTCTTTTATAGCTATGATGAGCAAGGGCTATTCTTCCTGAATTGTGAATTTCTCAACGCCCCTTGGTCAGGGGTACCATAAGAGGGAGGGGGGGTCTCTACTTTATAAACTGAAAATGAATTAATTGATTGAAATCTTCTCCTTTTAATTAATCAAATATTTTTGATAAGCAAGTGTGCCTTTTCCAAAATTGGGAAATGTATGGACCAAGGATCAGGGATTCATGCGTGGTAGTGGCACCATACTGATTATTTCTGAATATTACTGATTAGTCGAAATGCATTTTTTTGTTCCCCTACTCTGTATATCCGTATTAAGTAACCAAACTAAACATGCTAAGTGTATAGTTATGATTAGAAATGGTCCCTCTTTCAAAATTGTGAATGCCATGATGTCTAGTTTAAAACATGAACCAAAGTCAATTGTTGTTAAGTTGTTGCATAATGCTCAGGTGATCTATAAGGCCCATTGGCCTCTTGTTTTTTTTTCATTTAAACGTTAAAATCACAGTGATGCAATTTAAAGGATTGATTAATTGTATGTTGTTTAACAATCCTATCGAGAATTTTCACTTATATGAGACGTCCCGGTATGCCCTTGAAGGCTTCAAATTTAGACCTTTATCGTGCCGACGCCTACAGTGACACGGGACCTACGTCTTTAAGGTCTTATCTGAAAGACCCTTGTCTTTCACTTCATGTGTCGAGCGCTTGGCGAAGGAACAGTTACTACCTATGCTCATGTCTTAGGTATGACGCGGCACCGCGAACGATAATTGAACCTGGGCCTTAGGATCACGAAGCGAACGCTCTAGACGACCTCTTGGCTACCATGACTGGTCCAATATAAAAAGAATCTTTTTGACTCATATTTTACATTTGCTTCATCAAAACTCTTTCTGCTATGGCCCTATCAAAATTCCTATTTTTTTATGGGAGATATATTTTGACTCGATCACTATGGCTCGACCAATCAATGAACGTCCTGCGAAGCTATAGTCATTAAGGACATATGCAACGTATCGTACCTACTTATAGTTTTTCAAGATATTATAAATTTAAAATTGTAGTGCCAACAGATGTTCATAGACAAAAAATTAGCAGGTTTTGAAAATTACAAAATTATATTCTAGATGTAGTGTATCCATATTTGTTTTAGAAGAAGTGTACAACGGTATATATAGACATTAAAATTGTATCACATTGTTCCTTCAAGTATTGGAACTTTTTAAATCCAGGGAAAAATACGATAACGTTCTAAAACGTTGAGTATGCCCTTAGCAAGTAATTCATTTTACATGATTTTTGTCGGTATTGTCCAGGAAATTGAGAACCAATTTTGATGACTGGTTTCAATATTTTCAAAACAGGAAAAAGACTCTTTTTGGGAGACTCTTTGGACATTAGTACCAGAGGATGATAAGACCAGGCTTTATGACAGGGACTTTGCATTAGGACTAATAGAGATGAATGAGGAAGCGAAGCATGTTCTGCACAGTTTAAAAAAATCAATTTCTGAAGTAGTATCACAAGGCATGGATACGAAATTAGAAGTTCCATCAGCCTGGGCACTTCTTGAACATCTCTTACAAACAAAGGAAAAGCCTATCTTGTCAATTAGTGACATCAACAAAGAGAATAAGAAACTTTCAGAAGAATATCAATTGAAAAGTCAAGAAGAAATATTTGATTTTCTGTCTTTTTTCCATGGACATGGATTGTTACTCTTTTTTAAGGAGGAGGGACTGAGAACCCACGCAGTTCTAGGCATACAGTGGTTTTCTAACGCATTCAGTAAGCTTATTGCTGACAAGGAACACATCAACAGGGACTGCAAACGAAGATATATAGAAGATTGGAACCATTTCAATGCGACGGGACATCTGAGCAATCCACTGTTAGATTCTCTGTGGAAAGAAGAATCGTCATATATAGAACATAAGACAATACTTATGTCATACATGGAGAGATTACGGATGTTAGTCAGCATTGAAGGAGAATCCTCCTGGTATGTCCCCTGCATGAATAAAAAGCCTTTCACACACGGTCTCTTAAAACAGACACTAGAGAAATCGTCCATTCTGTGTTTTCGATTTACTTCCTTTGCCATGTTTGTCTTCTACAGGCTTATTGCATATTGCATGAGTTTCCTGAAGTGGAAAGTTCAGCTCGATGGGTACAAAAGTCAATGTCTGTATCACACAGCGGCGATTTTCGAAACCGAAAATCACACAGTTACCGTTGGTATAATAAATAACGATATCCAGGTGCAGGTATTGCGGATTAATGATCTACAGCTCAAGGTTTCCTGCAAAATTGGAAAATCCATTCAAACTGCCTTAACAGAATTGACAGCAACATTTAATGAGAAGAAAACCTTTCAAAAAGGTTACAAATGCCTTAATCTTTTCTGCTGTGAAAAGGATCTAACTTTTATTCCTGAGAATGAACTTTCTGGAAGTCAATGCAATTGTCCTATTGGGAAAGGAAAACACAAGATAGATGTTCAATGGACTTTGGGATTTTGGGAAGATGTAAGTAAAATTATATTAGCTCAACTGACCAAGTGATCAGATCAGTATGTAAATTAGTAAATTTATAAGTTGTTAGTTTGCCGAAATATGGTTATGGTTTTATCAATTATATGAATAAAAAAAACCAGAATGATATAAAACAGATGTTTTAGACCCTAGTATTTTCTATTCCAAGCCCAGTGGGATATAGTAAGTTGAAATACCAATGAAAATAGCTATTGTTACTTGATGAATGTCGATATATACATTGTATATATATATATATATATATATATATATATATGTGTGAATGTAGAATTAAAATATGTAGAATCTCTTTCACTTAGAATTTTAAATAAATTCTACTTCATAGGAATATAAAAGCAGGTCAAATAATAAAAGAGTACAATTAGTACCTTTTGGAATTCAAAACAGTTGTAGGCAGTTGTTTTTATATTGAAACTGACTAAGGAATGTTAGGTTTACTTGACCAATACATATTACTCGATCTGGTTAGGTTTAATAATAGATCGTATTCGGATAATGATTTTGGATATTGAATTGGATGGCGTTCTTGCACATCAAAATTGCAAAAATTCCATATTGTAATATGGAAGGTGAATTAGCGATTGCAATAAGAAGCGATTTTTCTATTCTATTTCAATACAATAAAAAAATTGATTACTTGAACATCATGCATATTCTTCTAATATCCTTGAAATGGTTGTGTGAATGTAAGAACAAATGAGAAAGTCATGATGGATGTGTTTATCAAAGTGAAATTGTCTCTAATGAGGCTTGCAGGAAAGAATCAAAATTTTAATCTCGATCATTGCAGTCTACCAGATATTTGCTTTCGGATAACATCTTTCATTTTTAAAAACATTGTAGGTGTAGGTATTAACACATAACTAATTACGGCGTTCTCAATGAATCTATCTATCTATACTTTTCCCCTCTCATTTGCTTTCCTAAATCTACTGATTGAAAATGAAATCTTGTTTTCAGAGAAATTCCCGTTGCCCCCA